>NC_133339.1:47019923-47252423 GCF_030506205.2 Paramisgurnus dabryanus
AGAAATCTGTATGTAGTAAAATGCGCAGGGAGTAAAACATCCACCTTGCATCTATGAAAAGGTGGAAAATAACAAGTGTGACTTCGGGTGATCAAAAGCAATGTTTGGAATAAAAAAAGCTTACAACTTACTAAATACTGTGCAAAACACACTGTATACTACTTACTAGGTATACTACTTACTTATGTTCACATGACTTGGTTTTCATTTTAGAAATAATAACACAGAGCTTGCAAATCAGTTAATCTGACGTCCCAGGGCTATTGTGTCGAACTATTTTTAATAAAATAAATAATTTTGTTTGTCACACTCAAATTAGTGCAAGCACAGTGACACATGCTCAAAAGTCTACTAGAAAACAGGTTTTACATTGCCCTGCATTTGACCAAACACACACAGTTATGTCAAAATAGTAAAGTCTTGGCAAGTCCTCTCATTAAAACAGTCGTATGTGTCTTAAGTTTAGTTAAGAGAAAAAAAAGTTTTTTTATTTTGTCCAGTAATATATTAATTTTTGCCAGTAATTTCTTCTGGTTTGTCAAATGGATCACATTGCATAACAGGATGCAATATTTTGTGCAGTGTGCTCTGCTGTATATTGCACATTTTAGTAATAACTGTACTGTACATCAGTACTCTGAACACAGCCAAGGTCTTCGATGTGAATAGATTCTAAACGGCATCCCACAATGCAACTGACAAGCTTTACTGACTTTGTCATTTTAGATAGAAAAGCACAAAAAGGGGCAGCTTTTATCAGAAGATTAAACGAAAGCAAAAAATATAATGCATTAGGCCTAATAGGAATAATTTTTAGTTCAAGCTTTGCGCAAATCGTGTCTGAACGTAACAGCACAATACAGGCAACAATACAACGGCCGTTGCCTCTAATGCATGTATCTAGAGATACTCAACACTGATTTCATCACCTATAGACAATAAAATGAAATGGGTGTAACACAAGTCCTCTTACTAATTATTGCAGACGGCCAACAGATATTACAAATCATAGAAGTTGCTCTTATGGGGCGAATACACCAGAAGGGAATGTAACTATTTTTGCGAGTAGACTACATACAATCTCAATGCAAAGGCACGATTGCCGCAAACACGCACTATTTGCTTTAACGTGTCTTCCTCACAAATTGAAAATATTTGCATGAAAATTCGCATGGCGCAACATTACATCCCGCGAGTACTCTTGAGCAACGCAATGCTTCACGCTTGGTGTGTATGCAGCATTAGGAATGATGATAAAAATTTATTCTGAAGGCGCGTACACATCAAACGCAAATTTAACGATTTGCATGAGTAGATTACAAACAAAGCCAATGTAAAAAGACGCAAATGCATGCATGGCAATGCGAATGCTAACACAGTCTCACCCCATTTCGTCAATATTTGACGACACTTGACCATTCGTCATATGTTGACGTGAAGGGTATACCTTTCGCGTCATTTTTTGACGAACTGGGGACTTCAATACTATTACGTCCGTTGCATTCTCTTTCCTATTTTATTACCATTTGCGCGTCGGTTTAGGGTTAGATTACGCAAAATTAAACAGTGTACGCGAAATTAAACAGTGTACGCGAAATTAAACAGTTGTCACCTGGCGTTGGGGTTAGAAACAGTTGTCACCTGGCGTTGGGGTTAGAGTTAGGTTTGGGTAGGGATGTCATTATGTAAATGTAACCCTAAACCGACGCGCAAATGGTAATAAAATAGGAAAGAGAATGCAACGGACGTAATAGTATTGAAGTCCCCAGTTCGTCAAAAAATGAAGCGAAAGGTATACCCTTCACGTCAACATATGACGAATGGTCAAGTGTCATCAAATATTGACGAAATGGGGTGAGACTGGAATGCGAATGCTGTGAAATGGGCAGTGTGATTGCCGCAAACACACGCTAATCGTTTAACGCGTCTTCTGCCCAAATAAAAAATATTTGCATGAAAATTTGCATGATGTAACGTTACATCCCGCGAGTAATCTTAACTATTTTTGCGAGTAGACTACATACAATGTCAATGCAAAGGCACAATTGCCGCAAACACGCACTATTTGCTTTAACACATCTTCCTTACAAATTGAAAATATTCGCATGAAAATTTGCATGATGCAACATTACATCCCGCGAGTAATCTTAACTATTTCTGCGAGTAGACTAAATACAATCTCAATGCAAAGGCACGATTGCTGCAAAGACGCACTATTTGCTTTAACACGTCTTCCTCACAAATTGAAAATATAAATTCGCATGGCGCAACGTTACTGTACATCCCGCGAGTAATCTTGAGTTGGGTAACACAACGCAATGCTTCACGCTTGGTGTGTATGCAGCATTAGGAATGATGATAAAAATGTATTCTGTTGGCGCGTACACAACAAACGCAAATTTGACGATTTGCAAGAGTAGATTACAAACAAAGCCAATGTAAAAAGACGCAAATGCATGCATGGCAGTGCGAATGCTGTGAAATGGGCAGTGTGATTGCCGCAAACACACGCTAATCGTTTAATGCGTCTTCTGCCCAAATTAAAAATATTTGCATGAAAATTCGCATTATGTAACGTTACATCCCGCGAGTAATCTTAACTATTTTTGCGAGTAGACTACATACAATATCAATGCAAAGGCACAATTGCCGCAAACACGCACTATTTGCTTTAACGCATCTTCCTTACAAATTGACATTTTTAGTTCGTTATTTAATGCTATAAAAACGGTGATGTCACGTCATGATTGACAGCTGTGATATGCGCATTCTGCGAGGGTGGGGCCTTGATTTCGAGGCTTTACTTCCTGCTCACTACAGCGCAGGACTGGTCCTGAAATCAATACTGCGCAGACTGAAGACCCAAGATGTCAGCGCCGTATCGGGACACTGACGGCTTCACTTTTCAATGGAAGAGAGCGAACGGGCGTCGTCCATCTTTTTTACAGTCTATGTTCTGCACAAATTGAAAACATTTGCATGGAAATTTAGATGATGCAAAGTTACAAACGAGTTATCAACAGCGTGGAATGCGATGCTTCATGTTTGGTGTATACACAGCATTAGGAACAATGCAAAAAAATGTATTCTGATGGCACATAGACACCAAATGCTAATTTATCGATTTGCACAAGATGACATACAAAGACAATGCAAAGAATAAATGCGAATTCACATGGGGCGAAGAGAATGATTCTAATTGCGCAGTACAACTCCTGCTAACATGCTCTACACGCCTAAAATGTGTCATTCACGCAAGTTAAAATGATCATTATTTTACACTATTAAAGGCAAATGAAACACCTCTTCTTGTTTCATGCATTTCCTCACATCAAAAAGTACAGACAACAACATATTTTTGTCATATAATATATATGAAGTACAAAAAAGAAAAATGTGCATATATACAGTATATATATAGAAGGCTTGGCAATATGACAGAGGATTAATGGCTTTGCTCTTAACACAATTAAAGCCATTAGCCATATTCACAGCATGCTAATCTGAACTCATTAGCTCTTAATACGTTGCCCCAAAGACGTCCTTCATACATTATTGTAAACTTGAACCTTCTGCACTTCAAAAGAACTGTTAAGAGCAACATGAAAAATTAAGAGTTTGTTCTCTCTAAAGTCATAGAGCGATCAAAGTTCAATTGTTCATCAAAATGTTTCTGCACGTCAAATTCATTTTGGAGAACCATCACGCCAGTGGGCTGCTTATAAATGGGTCGCGTCTAAGCGAGCAGAAGATTTGAAAACTCTTTCCAGCATATCTTGACGTGAAACTGAAATGAATGTTTGGGAAAATAAAGGCATGTTATTTTGCACGAACAGAGCACAGAATCAAATACTGTAGAACAAACCTCTCGCTTTTTTCGTTTTTTTATAAATATTGAAAGTCAAAATAGCTCGCCTTGACATTACCATATTTCACAGAAACCTTTTCAATCCCAATGCTACTTTCATAAATATGTCAAAGCCTCAATTTTTTCCCACTTGCATTCAACTTGGCTTTTCACCGCTGGTTCGTTGAAGCTGTCACTCAAATGTTTATTCAATACTTCAACAGATTCACCAGATTTTCTCTGATTAAATCAGTACAACAGTTTCTGGTGCATCTGAACACAGCTGTAGCAATATAAAGAGTCTGAGATGAATGACCCACATGCATATTTCTCTTAAAAACTCCACAGAGGTTAATATGAAAGCACAGGGGATCGATTAAAGTACCCGCTCCATGTCAAAAGAACCTTTGCTTTGATTGATTTCTGTTTGATGACACAGGAAACACTATTAGTCTGTTTCATCAGCTACACCGAAGGTCTAAAAATCAATGCAAACATATTGTTAGTTATTCACATGCTAAATTAAGTGGTCTTGCAAGCCTGTCGTTTAAATTTCAAATTATAAGCCTCGGGCAAGAAATAGTCAATTTAAACCATGTCAAGCTCGCCTTTGTTGTTTCTACGAGATAAAAAAAAGTGAAGGCTAGTATCCCAAACTGTTTCAAGAGAAACACATTTGGCAGGTAATGTATTCAGACCATGCTTGCATCAGGGTCCTTTGAATCAGCATGGCCTTGTGGTTAATGAGTTACGTTGTACTTTCACTCAAGGGCGCCATATTGGGCAGAATTCAGCATTGTAAGAATATGTTTAAATTCCTTGATTTAAGGGCACCAAACAAAATTTCTGCTGTACATTTACAGAATTTTGCCACTAATGTCGACTAAATATTGTCATTTTATATTTTAAAGAGATTTAGCATGTGTAGTTTCCAACTGAATTGCCTGTGTGTCACACATCACAATTTCTATAGTTTGAAGCATTTAGAAAATAGTAAAGCAGATTAGGCTTAGGTCAAGAATGTGTCAGTGTCAACTAGTTAAACTAGCTCACCCAATGCAGAAGACTAATCAACCAATCACATGGCAGTTGCTTCAATGCATTTAGGGGTGTGGTCCTGGTCAAAAAAATCTCCTGAACTCTAAACTGAATGTTAGAATGGGAAAAAAGGTGATTTAAGCAATTTTAAGCGTGGCATGGTTGTTGGTGCCAGACGGGCCGGTCTGAGTATTTCACAATCTGCTCAGTTACTGGGATTTTCACACACAACCATTTCTAAGGTTTACAAAGAATGGTGTGAAAAGGGAAAAACATCCAGTATGCATCAGTCTTGTGGGCAAAAATGCCTTGTTGATGCTAGAGGTCAGAGGAGAATGGGTCGACTGATTCAAGCTGATAGAAGAGCAACTTTGACTGAAATAACCACTCCTTACAACCGAGGTATGCAGCAAAGCATTTGTGAAGCCACAACACGCACAACCTTGAGGCGGATAGGCTACAACAGCAGAAGACCCCACCGGGTACCGCTCATCTCCACTACAAATAGGGAAAAGAGGCTACAATTTGCACTATGCAAGAGGCTAATTTTTATATATAGTTTAATAAAATAGTGTATAAATCAGTTACAACCTAACTGTAGTTATTGTATTTATACAAAAAAATTTGTCTCATAGTGCATAACTCAATCATTTTAAATCATTTAACAATTCCATCAATGTTTCCTAGTTATAAAAAAGCTTTTTATTGAATTTTTGTTAATGCACTTTAATTGTAAAGGTGTTCCTTCAAAAAAAAAAAAAAAATACTAGTTTGAGATTTATATTCCCATCTCCTTTTGAACTACACTACAATCCCTCATCTCACTCCGCTGTAAAACGTGACTCTATAAATTTTACTCGGAGTAAAGTTAAAATGACCTACTTTTTAATTTTACTTAAGTTGATATTTAGACCAGTAACTGTTAATATTGTTTAAAAGCAGCTTAAGCAGAGCGTAACGGAGTAGTGTCAGTGGTATCTAACTGAGGAGTGACGATATAGCCAGGATCCAACCAGTCCTGCTTGCTGTTTATTAACAGGTCCATGTTCATGCCACGGTCACCGTGCCATCATGACCCAGTCCTAGCTGTCAGGATGACCGATAACAAGCCACACATTTCTTTCAGCAGACTATTATCTATTGTGAGAGGTCTTGATGACAGCAGAAACACGATGATCTGTTATAAGAACAAGATCCTAAAGAGATTCTCATCTATATGGTGGGTCAATTATCTCAAAATCATCCGTAAGGAATATCAGTGCTCCCATAGAAACAACATATTGACTGAAAGTGTATTGATTTATAGGGAAGGCACCTCAGGGTCAGCAAACATCGGTCAATATGATATAAAGTTAAATGGATTGAGGTTAAGCAGTTTTGAAAACCTTAAATGCCAATGAATTTTTGCCACAAATTCAAAAATGTACACTGTGGCATTAAAATCTGTCAAAGAAACTTAAATTAAAAGACTCTGATGTTAAAAAAGATGTATAATTATATTGATTAGAAGAAAATGGAATTTACAAAAAAAGATGTCTGTCTGTAAATATGCATTCATGCAAACAATAACACCACAGCAGTTCTGCTGATAGATGTGAGCAGTGAGCAATTACTTAATTTTGAATAATTACAAGTCAAACAAGTTTTCTTTTTTACTTCGATTGTTTTTCGGCTTAAATTGTACTGCTTACCCTCAGGGGCGCCACTAGCAATTTTGGGCCCTATGAAAGAATAGGGGTTGGGCCCCCTACCACACCCATTTTGCACCCAACAAACAAGCCAACCTATCTATCTACAATATCTTTGTCTGCAATTTAATAATACAGATCTATTTTTTCTTTGCTATTGCTTTTGACCACTATTATCGGTATTTAGTCAGAGATCTACCATGATTAATTGTGCAAATACAGGACAGTGATCAAATGTTCAGAGAAATTGCAACATTTCTAAAGTTTAACCATAATTATATCGATAGTCGATATCCATTAAGTGTGATGTGAGCTATTAAAATGATAGTGAAATCAAACTGTGATGCTCTTTATCTCACAATTAGATTTAGATACTTTAGTCTGGTTTTCACAGGCTGTCATACTGTTTACCACCTTCTTCAACTGGGAGAAGAGTTGGGAAAACTCCCCAGGGAAGAGTGGGTGAGAGTGAGGCTTGCATGTACAAGTCCGCTAGCAAACATTGTGGTAGCATCCACTGACTGACTATAGTCTTGCGGCATCGTAAGACTGTACAAAACCATGCAGTGAATGGGTATAATCTTGCCAGAAATGCAGAAACAAGCCATAACTTTGTCTTATTGGTTACAAAATATTACCACAAACAGTATCAACAAATATTAATAACAGACACAACTGTAGTCAATGTATGCTTTTTGTTCAAAATCCATAATACAATGTTATTAGTGCGTAATTTTAATGTTGTATATATTGTCCTTTGTTTGGCGAAACGTTTATGCGTTTAAGGGTTAAAGCAGAACTTTCGCCCGTTTGCCTTTTCGCAAATATGGTTATTGTCATTTCCTGTGATTACTCAGTTCAGCCCTCTCATACCACGCAAACCATAAAGCAAACATCATCCTTCTGACTGAGCATCCGCTCCTGTTTAATTATGGGGCAAAATACAGAACTTAAGCCAAGCATAACATGCCAGTGAATGGCAACACATGAGAGACAGAGGCTGTGTTGTCTGCAGACTGTCTGCCCCTGCCTTCCCCGTCTGGATGTTGATGTCGAATGTGAGTCTGGAGGTGAGACTATCCCACACTGACTCATATATATATAAACACAAGAATACGACAACAGGAAACAGCCCACGGGAGTTGTGGTCTGTTTCGTAATGGACCAAATGTATGTGTTCAACAGGAAGCTTGTGCCAACCTGTTGCGCCACCATACAACAGTGTAAATTTATCAGCAGAGTTGCCACATCATGTGGTCATCATTTCTTTCTCCCCTTCTGCATTATCACAGCGGTTTTAATCAAAGTGCATGTTGACAGATTGAAGTTCAAACTGGGGCAGCATTTTGCTTTGGGTCAATCTGTGCTTTTATCAAACTTTTGAAAGATACTGAAAGATCATACTTAAATATAGCGAGGCCATTTGGGGCAGGTTGATGATTTAACCAAGCACCCAAGGGTGTCACTAGGAGCCTGAATGTCTATTCGATTGATTATTACAAGTGACCCTGGACTAAAAAGCTGCAAAATGTTGTAAACTTTGCTGGGAAAGTGTTCTCTGGTCTTACAGAGAAGGCTTAAGGCTAGTCCTAGACTAAAACACATGTTTGAGTTGTCTTAACTAAAAATAACTTGCACTCACGGATCTTAAAATATGCAAGTGCCATTGATTTGTCTCAAGATACACACCAGACATGTTTTTTTTCTAAGGCATTTTTATAAAAGATCCTTAAACATCTTAATTTAAATAAGGCCTACTCTAGGCTTTAGCTAAACCTTGTCTTTGAAACCAGGCCAATATGAGGTGTTTCTCAAATGTGAGGACACGCCCTAGGAAGGCTGTTTCCTTCCTAGTACAGTCTTTTTGACAGTTCAAGGTTAGAGTCCTCCAAAACTTTTAAGGCTAGAATGAGACGGTCTAATAAGTGTTCATGGCCACGTCATTACCGTTTCCGCCCCCATGGTGTAGTCATGACAACTTTAAAGTGAGAAGTTGAAGATAATGCAATGTATCACCACAAAAAGTTATTACAACTTTCCATGAATTCAGTACGGTGAATGACCATCATATATCAACCGTTTGTGCTCCCCTGGTTGTATACAAAATTAGCAGTTTAACATTGTGATAATTTACAACAAAGTCAAGGAAAACCTAAATGTCTTTGTGCGTAAAACATGTTTTTGTCTTACATTTCATACTAAAATTAAGTGCCTACTCCTTTCGAACCAATGGTTGGCTTAAATTTAAGAATGAAATTGGGTGACGAAGGTGCCAATTTGATTCTCGCAAAGGATTGTGGGTGATTTGAGGCCATGAAGGATACAGTTCATGCGTCCTTCAAAAGTGGCCAAATAAAGTGCACGAAACAGAGTCTGCCTTCGAAGCATCCTTCGGATTGAGATGTCCTTCAACGATGACATGGCAGTCGAGATATGCAACCTTCCAAGGATGCATCCTCGCGTTTGAAAAACACCCATGTTTAAAGTGCACACTCTTGACTTCTATCCCTTACAGCATTGTTTTGAAATCAACATGGCGGTAGGCTGCTTAAGGTCTATTACTGTTACTCATGCCTAACAAACTCTGCCTACAACATTTGTGCCAGCAGCCATATCACCCTGTAGCCCAAGACTAGAGAGTTGAGCCTGGCCAGTACTTGGATGGGAGACCTCCTAGGAAAACTAGGTTGCTGCTGGTATAGGTGTTAGTGAGACCAGCAGGGGGTGTTCATCCTGTCGTCTGTGTGAGTCCAAACACCCCAGTATAGTGACGAGGGACGCTAAAAAAAGCACTGCCTGTCGGATGAAACGTTAAACTGAGGTCCTGACTCTCTGTGGTCTTAATGACCAACAATCCCAAGATGTTACTGGAAAAAGAGTAGGGTAGCCCTGACACCCTGGCCAAATTTGCCCATTCGCCTACTAATCATCCCCATATATACTGATATGGCTATTTCACTCTGTCTAGTCTCCACTAATAAGCTGGTGTGTGGTTGGCATTCTGGCACAATATGGCTGCCAATGCATCATCCAGGTGGATGCTGGACATTTGTGTTGGAAGAGAAGAATCCCCCATTTCATATGTAAAGCGATTTGAGTGCTGCAAAAAAGTGCTATATTAAATGTTATGAATTAAAAAAAAAAAGTGTTGGAGGGCAAGAAAGCAGCAGATTACTACCTAAATATGTAATCACCTCTAAACAAAAGACAAATTTAGATACGTATAATAAAGAAACAATATTCCATATTCATAGTCACAAAAATAATGTCAGAATATTGCCAGACCTCCAATTTGGCAATGTTTGCATCTATTTTGTGGAAAATTCCTCGCCGGATGCTGCCAAGATTATATTTGTATTATATTGTATTATAATATATTAAATAAAAATCAAGAGTCTGAACACAAGTTTAATGCTCTTAGGCCAACAAATAATCTAATAAATGTGCAAAAGGATCTCTTTTACAACACTTTTGCATTTTCACGTAAAAATTCTTCAGCTATTTTTAGCAGTTAGTGTAATGCTGCGTTAACACCAAGGCGTCAAAAACACGCTATTCGCGCGTAGTTGGACACTTTTGAGTTCATTCTTTCATTCGCGCAGGAAAGCTGCACGTGAAATTCTAGTCATTCGATACATTCACGCGGAACTTCGTGTCAGGGGAGGAGCTTCTGGGACTTAGCCACTCTGCTCGCTTCCTGTAATTACGTCACTACTACAGCAAGGTCCTGATTGGTTAACGCGGCACGGAAATCCGCCGAAGTTCAGATTTTTCAACATGCTGTTTCCCACAGTAACACTCAACTTGCGCAGAACGCGCCATCCGCACGTTTCAATCCACTTGCCTCGCGTGTACCGCACCGCAGGATGCCTAATCGCATCTTTGCACTGACTTAACATGTAAATCACCCGCGCTTGCCACTGTCATAAGCAATTCCAAGGATTGGTACCGAGCACTAATGCCTGTTCAAAAATGTGTCATTGCGATATCTCGTCACATTTTTACAAATACAATTTTTTTTAAATAAAAGTTAACAATAAAATAATATAATAAACTTTTGTGTCAACATCTGCTTTACAAAAACAATACTTTTATTTTTGTAAATAATTAACATACCTTACGAAATGTATTTTTTTAATAGTAAAAGTGTAGTAATCATGGCTTATAAATTATAATTTTAATGTGTGATTTAGCTTTGTAGGAATCATGTTTTGTATAAGTAATTTATTAACTTTACACAGTACAAAAGTGGAAAGGGTACAGTATAATAATCTTAATAATAAAATTACACAAGCAATGTGTAGATCTCCCACCTATAGCCTCATTTATATACTACTATATGAAACACATCATTTAAAAGACATCAATTGTAACGTTTATAACGTTTTATAACTACCCATGAGGAGTTTTTTCAGCCAGCCAATGGAATCACACGGGGGTCCTAAGGGGGCAGAATTGCCAGGGGGGACCGAATGGCTCATGAGACCGCCTGCTGCTGGTGTAAATGCAGCATAACTCAGTGGTTCTCAACCCCAGTCCTCGCCCCCCCCCCCCAGAATGTTTTAGGCCCTGTTTACACGTACATGGTTATTTGGAAAAACTGAGACATTTCACCCGCCTCTGAATCCGATTCTTTCTAAAAACTCCGGCTAGAGTGGAGATTTGGAAAATCGTCGGGTTACACAGTTGCATGTAAACTGAGACAAAAGGATGTTTAGCCAGCCAAATGGATGTTTAGCGCCAGAGCTCACACCTATGCCAAAAGTGCGACCTTATTTAAAAGAGGAACAGGAAGTGATTTGTTGCTGTTTTCAGGATTCTGATTGGCTTACATGGGCTTCAGTTTCTCGATACATCGCCACCTAGAGTTTTGGCATGCTCTTAACGGCTTATTTACATCGGTACGTGTCAATGAATACTTTGAAACCGGAGAGGAGGTCTGTTTATGAAAATAGCCGCCCATGTGTAAACATAGTCTTAGATGTCATCTTATATGAAACACCTCATTAGGCTCCTTCCAGAATGTTTGAAACTTTCCCTTATTAACACACTAACAAGCTGATGAACTAAATCAGGTGTTTTATATATGGAGACATCTAAAATGGTCTGGGGGGGGGGGGGGGCGAGGACTGGAGTTGAAAACCACTGGTGTAACTAATCACTGTAATTGGTTGCCTCACTACGTGTCAACAGTCCAGATATGATTTATGGCTAAAAATACAATGATTAATCTTTACGTGAGGTTATCTTTGATGAAGTGGTAACTGTAAATTTGGATGGTTGCCATTGTTTCCCCTGATTGGGGACAGAGGCACAAACGTTTATTGCACATAATTAACAAATTCCTCTTTTCTGGGTTTTCTTCTTTGACGGCATTCTGTAGAAGCACAGCCCAGGATTATCTCCTCGTCGATTGCACCTTAATTTATTCAGTATTTCAACAAAAATAATCACACACTTCTTAACCTGTGGACAACGCTCTCTTGCCCTCCAGCGGGGCGTTGCCCTAAGTGTGTGAGGTCAGATGAAATAATGCGTGTCAAATTGTGGGGCTTTTTGGGTGTGCTTTTTGTGAGATGTGCTATTAACTAAATGACTTACAATTGTACCTGTCAGATGACAAATCATCAAAGTGACATTTTAACAAACCAACAGCAATGACGCAATGATGCACAAACAATGTAAAAATAAATTGTGTTATTTTTGTACAAAAGTATAGACGTATAATACCATGCTCTACATGCCACCTGCTTGCAGGATATAGCCTTGTAATCCCTTCATAGACCCACCACAGTCTTTTTCCTTTACTTTACACTACACATAATCTGCAGGAGATCAGAGAAAGGTTCAAATGACAGGATTTAACCTCAACTGAGGGGATTTTGATGTTTTTCTTTATCCAAGGCTTACACTGCGAGGACACATCGTCCCATTTAACCGCTCAATAAACACATCTGACCAAGACCTGACCGACTATGACCAATTTGTTTGTTTGTTCAAAGCAAAAAAGCACTTAGCTAGTATACAATGCATACAAATACATAATACTGTAACATGACAACACATTTTACTAGATGCATAGATATCCTTCAAATGTTTTAAAGTGAGTGAATTTGTACTTTTATGTAAGAACATAATAATAAAAATAACATTTATGGAGAGAGCAGATGCAGATCTCCCTGAACATCTGAAGGTGATCTGTAAGGTGGTCTATTCAGAGTTTCCTAAATATACCAGGGGTGTCTGATTTCCCAAAGCCATGCGCCCTTATAACTAAATCTCTTCTGAACAGACTGTTGTTTAAAATTAAAAGATGATGTATGATATGATGTATGGAGTGGTTCACCAGTATATAGTCTTTCTGTGGTTTTGTCCTGCGCAAAGAAATTGATTTTTTTTTTCAAAAATGCTTGCATGCACTTAGAGGGTTTTGCATCTGAATTCATATGTTGGATATTTCATCTTATCAGGAGCACGTAAGTGTTTTACTGTACAGCAAACCTTATTATTGTGACAAGTGAGGAAAGATGAATGGTGGATAAAAGTTGAACTCGCCTCAGATGATGGATGAATAAGTGAAGTGATGTTAGATTGGCAAGGCATGAGTCACATCGGCACTATAGGCGAGAAATTACACCCTATGGCTCTGTAAATGCATGCATGCTGGTTCGATGTATGCCCGTGTTAGGATTTCAAGGACAGCCAGAGAAGGCATGTGGCGCTACCACGTAATTTATGCCTTAAAAACATGTCTACACCAGTGCCATTTGGCATGGACATAAAAAATTATAAAAAATACATATACATTATAAAACTACATGTGAGCATGCAAGCTTTCTTCATCCCATTCTCAGTAAGAATAATTCACAAAGGTCCAAACCTTACGACCAGCGACGCAAAAACCGTTACTAAAAATCACAGCACCACATAGATGTTCATTTATTTGTTTCGCTTTTTCAACTCCAGCACATAGTGAATATATGTGCTTGGTTATAAATAAGTAAAGCTCTGTGCGCAAGTAAAAGGTCAGGCGCTGCTGTTATCAATAATGTAAAGAATTCATCTGCCTCAGGCTGAGACTCAGGTTGAGATCATCATTTACAGAGAGACAAATAAACGTCAACTCAAAAAGATACGAGAGTCCGAAATAAAAGCAGAGCACTTGTGTATATACCAGTCACGAGACGTTTTTCTGTAGTTATATTTTCATCCAAAACAATTGAAAATGTACAGCCATATTCTGACAGGAATGCTGGAATGTAATGGGATGCTATACAGCAGACTTGTAACTGCAACCAGGGTCCAAAATGTTCCTTTCGCCAACCTGGCAATGGTGTCTTTATTGAGGACATTCATGGGCCATCATGTTTTTGGTGTCATCAAAGTTTATTTTAAACATTAATACATCATCCAAGGGTCATTTTATGATGAAATTCTTAAAATGTTGGAATGTGGACCTGACATTGGTCTTACTGTTAAAATTTAGTATAATTAGTATATAAAACTTTCAAAAACACAAAGCATACTTTTTTGTATGTTTAAATAGACGTGAAGCATACCATGTAAACGTACACTCACCTAAAGGATTATTAGGAACACCTGTTAAATTTCTCATTAATGCAATTATCTAATCAACCAATCACATGGCAGTTGCTTCAATGCATTTAGGGGTGTGGTCCTGGTCAAGACAATATCATGAACTCCAAACTGAACGTCAGAATGGGAAAGAAAGGTGATTTAAGCAATTTTGAGCGTGGCATGGTTGTTGGTGCCAGACGAGCCGGTCTGAGTATTTCACTGAGTATATCTGCTCAGTTACTGGGATTTTCACACACAAACCATTTCAAGGGTTTACAAAGAATGATGTGAAAAGGGAAAAACATCCAGTATGTGGCAGTCCTGTGGGCGAAAATGCCTTGTTGATGCTAGAGGTCAGAGGAGAATGGGCCGACTGATTCAAGCTGATAGAAGAGCAACTGTGACTGAAATAACCACTTGTGACAACCGAGGTATGCAGCAAAGCATTTGTGAAGACAGAACACACACAACCTTGAGGCGGATGGGCTACAACAGCAGAAGACCCCATTGGGTACCACTCATCTCCACTACAAATAGGAAAAATATGATAACTGAGATCAAGATCGCTGGATAAAAGGCTGAATTTGGATCTGTTCCTCGCAATTGTATAAATTTTAAAGATGTGAATTACAAGGAATAAATAAAATGAACATTGTGAATTAATGTTCCGTTTTGGTGTAATTACTGTTGCATAGGAGAATACAGCACATGAGAAAACACATTTTGTGTGACATGGCAAACAACCTTAATATTACAGAATGATTAAATGATTACAGGTTACTTGTAACTAATTTTAAGGTTTTAAATGAATTTTAATGTAGTCTTATTTAATTGTGGAACGTTCATTCTTTGAAAGTCATGAACATTTCATTATTTAAATGAGCAAACGGTCTTAAATTAGTGGAAAATATGACTGAAAACATTGTGTAAGAAATGTCAATACCTGCGTGTCCTGTCAACATGTCTATTTTATACGTTTCAATGTGTATGAAAACCTAAGTAAATTTACGTTTGGTACAACCACACTTTACGTAAAAATACACACGTATTCTCATGAGATTACTTTGTTGACATTGTGACCTTTTGTTCTGAAACCTGATATTCCTGTCACTAATTCGTTTAATTATAACTTCTCTCTTCTCCTGCCCTACTTTGAATATTATCTGTACCTTAGACGCAATCAAGCTGTCAATAGCTCACAAAGCAAAACTCAAATAGCACTGGGAACACTGCAGAGCTGTGTGTCAAAGCATCTAAAAGTAGAACATAATGGATTGTGATGAAAAGGCAACAAACATGATAGAAACTCAATTATCCACCTCAGTGTCCTGCAACTTCGAATCTAAAGCATCTAAACAGTGTGGATGTCAGTCAAACCAAACGCACCTAAAGCCCAGAATCCTTTGTGACACTGGGGACTCAACGCTGCTAACAGAATTTACAAAGCCAATAGAGATACCGAGACTTCCTGTGAAGAATCCTGCCGGACCTGCGTGGTGCAGAATAATGAATGTCCATTGATCCGCTGATACCGGACCCTGGCAAAGTTTTATTCCCACATTCCAATCTTCTTGTGTCGGAGAGGGAACAATCCATTCTTGAAATATCTTCCTGACTTGGCACAGAGTGTGAGTCTATCTTGGATACATGCCAAGTACGATGTGCTTCTCCTTTGGGTCGAAAATGCCACATTTGAGCACACAGGTCATCAACCTTTAGTGACTGCAACTTATAAATGTGACACATCGACATTATACTGGGAAAGGCATAGCTGAGGAGTATACCAAAGTGATCTCATGAGAATACTTGTGAATTTTTACGTAATGTGTGGTTGTACCTCCTTTTTTCATACACACTGAAATGGATAATATCTAAGTATTGACAGGACTTATATGTTAAATATTTACATATTAACAGCTTTACAGACATACAAATATAAAAATTTCAGGCATTGGCGTTTTAGTCATATTTTCTGCCCTAATTATTTAAGACAGTTTACTAATTTACCTAATGAAATGTTAATGACTGACATATAATTACACAAGATTAAACAAGACTACACATTAATACCTTAAACTGAATAACATTTCTGTTAGACTTCTCATTAAAAAAACTACACCTTGACCAGGGAGATCTTAATAACTTTAGACCAACCTCAAATCTCCATCTTCTTTCTAAATTATTAGAAAAAGTAGTAGCAAGTCATCTATGCTTAGTGAATAATAGTACGTATGAAAAGTTCCAATCAGGATTCAGGATTCCAATCCCGACCATAGCACAGAGACAGCACTGCTTAGAGTCACAAATGACCTCCTTTTAACATCTGATCGTGGTGAAATCTCAATTGTTATATTATAAGACCTTAGTGAAGCCTTTGACACAATAGATCACACAATCTTACTCAATAGACTAGAAAACTATGTTGGCATCAGTGGTCAGGCGTTAGCCTGGTTTAGATCGTATCTATGTAAATGTATCATTTTATGTAAATGAGAAAGAGTCATATCACTCCCCGGTTAAACACGGTGTACCGCAGGGATCAGTTTTGGGTCCAATCCTGGACCACTTCCTTATGCTAAACTCCAATAAGAAAGAGATACTTATTATCTAACCGAATCGCTCCAAACAAAATATGTCAGATTACACTTGTAAAGTTAATTCATAGCCGCTGTATTTTGCTAATTATGTTGTCTGTCGATTTTTCTGTGTTTTCCCCTGCTTCTATTAATGTAAAGCTGCTTTGAAACAATTAACAATTGTGAAAAGCGCTAAATAAATAAATTTTATTGAATTGTTATCATTAAAACATTTTGTAATATTTAGTTTGTTTGCCATGACAACTGTTTTGGGTAGGTTTAGGGGTAGAACTTTTTCAGTGGCTTAAAACTTCTTTTAAATGCTATGTTGTTGTTGTTTCCCTACACATTTCTGTCCGTTATGTTGCATAATAAAAATAATACATTTTTAAAGAATACGGTATCGATAAAATGGTTAAAGGGAAATTATACAGCAATCTTTTATGGTATTTAAGATTTGTTAACGTTTAAAGTTTTGTAGCTGTAAAAAAGTAATAATGCTACGATTAAATGTTGCAAATATGTCTACATTTTATGCTTCAGCATCTATTTACAAAAAAGTATGTTTCGTGTTCTTGAAAGTTACGTATTGTTACTACGTATTAACAGTGAGACCAGGCGGTATTGATAGCTTCAGCAGTAAAAACATGAACAAACGATTTACATGGAACAAACTTCCGGTAAACTCTGCAAATAATCAATAACAACAGTCGCTATAGAGTAGTTTATTTCTGATAACAAGCTAAATAAACCACAAGTGGATTGCTTTAGTTCAAATCATAGCTAAAGCGTATCAAAAACTACACTGAGCGTGTTACTGTATAAAATGTGTACTATATAATGTATACTTAATGTCAGGAACTGTGGACAAATGAACCCAAACGCAAACGATGCCGGGGAGAACAAAAAAACACTTTATTAAACTGACATAAACAAAAACCCACGAGGGTGTACACAACATAAAACACGAAACAGATACACTAAATTTGACAAGATATGTGGCTGAATTACCACACAAAATACGGGAACAAAACAAAATGAACCTGCACAGAACTAAGGACACAATGACATTAAATAAGGAATTCTAAACAAGATAACGAGGGGGAACAGGTGATGGGAGAAAAACAAAGATTACTAATAAGCAGGAGAACGCGGGGGCCGGGACAAGAGACAAGACACCGGAGGCACATGACACAATAATCAAGGCCATGAACCTCCACATAAAGTATGGGACTGCCAGAACACTGCCATTATGACTAGATATAAATACAAAACAAGACTCCTTGGCAGGATTCTGACAGTACCCCCCCCCCCCTTAAGGGACGGGCACAGGGTATACAAGACAATAATGTCCAAGGGGGTGCAGGACGCAGGCGCAGCTGGGACTGCGCAAACTGCGCAGATTTTGACTGCACGGGCTGGGTCGACTGCGCGGGCTGTGTCGGCAGCACAGACTGGGCAGGCTGTGTCGGCGCAGGCTTGGCCATCCCGTGAGCTGAGGTAAACATAACAATGGCCAAGCCAAGGATTGGACCAAAAATGCAGCCAACCCCTCAAGGTTTGGATCGGACATAACGGTGGCCCTCCAAAGTTCGCCGAAAAACCACACACCGATCCTCCTGATCAGCCAATCCGGAACAGGGCGCACCGCGAGTGGCAGCAGAACAAAAACCGGAGGTGTAGCAACTATCCCTAACTTCCTAATAACAGATTTACTATCTTTCTTTAGTTACCCTTCTCTTTATCTCTTTCTCTATTTCCTCTTTATCTATATAAAAAAAATTACTAACATACCCTTGGCTATGTATATTGTGTTGGACTTGATGAGACTATTTCCAGTGCACTTATGTATTGCTGTTCTTATGTTGCCATAATTGCTTCTATTGTTTACCTCACTTGTAAGTCGCTTTGGACAAAAGCGTCTGCTAAATGACAAAATGTAAATGTAAATGTAAACCCTGGTTATTCCATCTATTGAGTTTTTATGACATAAAAAAACAGCAGAAATGGTTACCTGTCATTCTGGCCTTTAAATCTGTGGCGGAAGAAAGTAGTTCCCCAACAAAAAAGCTATTAAAATCACTCTGTTGTTGTTTTCTACTTTTCTCTTTTTAAACTTGTGCTGTCGAACTGTTGTATAAAAGAAATATCGCTCTCGGAGTCATGTGACAAATCTCTACATCATCATTGCTTCCTCTACTCGGCCGTAATGATATTGAGCAATATCACACTTCTACTCGAGCAATATTGCTACAGTTCAGCTGCCAAACCTCCCTTTACATATCAGTAATCAATAATCGCTGTCTCCCCTCATCTTTAGAAAACCAAAACATTTGTTATTTTCTACGAGATATTTGTTCCAGAGTTCAGTTTAGTCACTAGTTAGACCATTAAACAAACAGAGACCGGAAACCCAGACGCGTAACCACTACAACGCACATGCGTCCGATGAAACCTACGCACATGCGTCTATATACAGTACAGAGTGCTTAAAAGAGAGGCTTTTATACAATTTATGGTCAAAACTTTCCGGATAACCAAATACAACACCCACCAATAGGCTCATTTCAGATCCAAATAATAGTGAATTGGTCCTAACACCTTGCAATGATCTGTGAAGGCTTTCCAATAAATGTTGCAAGATGCCTGTGGGATTGATTCCCATTCAGACAGGCAAGCATCAGTGAGGTCAGGTCCGATGTTGGGTGATAAGGTCTGACTCACAGTTAACCTTCCAATTGATCCTAAAGGGATTCAGATCTAGGCTTTGTGCAGGCCAGTTCTTTCACATTAGACTCAATAAAGCAGTGAATGTTTCTCTATGCACCTGCTACCTTTGATGGGTATAGCTGTGACCGCCAATCTGGTACTTTTGGCCATGTTATGTACATTACACTAGCAGACATTATGGATCCAGCTTTGTACTGTTTGTCATGATGAAAAATTGGCATTTCCAGTCACAGACCTGCTGTGCAAACAGTACATCAATACAATAAACCTGTCCACGATTTACTAATATATTAAGCTGAGTACTTCTGCAATGAAATGTAAGCTCTACTACTGCTTCACTTTGGGATTTTGGGGAATTATTTGATATTGTTTTTAGCTTTGATTCCAGGGTCTACTATCTAAAACAGTGCTTTTCAATTCCAGTCCTTTTGCCCCCCCCAAGAATATTTTAAAAGTCTACCTATATAAAAAAACATCTGTATCAGCCCTTTCCAATGAAAGTTTTTTTCGACTAGATTCGGCAACCGCACAGAACGATCACATCATTACCGCGATAGTGTGATGTCACACGATAAACAATCTTTGAGGAACCGTTAAAGTCAATCAAGGCTGTAGGTGTCTCCCTTATTAAAACATTACCAAGCTGTTTAGTTTATTTATATTTTTATTTTATTTGAGCAGTAACCATTCTGCACAAAAGGAGTAGGCCGAAGCAAAAGAGCTTTTAAGCGCAAAATTAATAAAAATTCTCATTTTACAATAGTACAAAAAACCATAATACAAAAGCAACAACAGAACGATACAACATAAAAAAAAACAAAAAACAATACGTAAATAAAACAAAAATGGATTATATACACTTGAAATATCTGATCATGGTACAATAATAGCAATTCATCTTTTTTATTCTTTATACTTTTAAAAAATCTTTTGTTGGTATTTGATATTTGGACATCGTTTCATCTCCTCATGAGTGGAATCAGGTTTTTTATATAGAAAGACAACTAAAACATTTTGGGCGGGAAATGAGAAACACTAATCTAAACCCTGAATATAAAATAAATACATAAATAAATAAATATTAAGCTTAAATCTATTTGAAATTCCAAATTCTGCCAACTGGCTCATTGATATTCCAGCTTCACAAACATGTTTCTCCTGGTTGTCGAATGGTTAAAGGAAATGCGTGTGTTTGCGATTTTCACAGACCTGTTTAAGAGCTAATGAAATCTTGCTGCAACAGCTTGGATGATTACAATGTTTTATTTAAGCAGGTAAACCCCTTCAAATACTGTACAGCTCGCAATGAAAAATCCATCTAGCACTGCCATGAATTATCTTGAGAAAAACAAAGGTTAATAAATGGGGGAAAAACACTTTGCCTGCATTGTATCTGTTTCAAGACCCTGGAATTCCTTCATCATTATTTTTCTGACTAAAATGAAAGAAGGAAGCATCTCTGTTGTTTCCAGCGAAAACTGGGCTGAATAACCAGCTGGGCCGGGTGGTAAACAGGTTTAATATGAAGGTTAATGACGAGGGCATGATGTCGGAAGATGAGAAGGAATAATAATATGTTCTACACACCCATATACAAGCTATTAATGCAAGTCTCAGTTTTCTAATCCGTAATAAAACCAAGGCATGTTCACACAAGCTCTCAGATTTCCCAGAATCGCATCAGTGGAGCATAAGAGCAAGTGAGAGGATAACACAAAGGATAACATCTTCATTACTTCACATCTTTTGTTATGTTATGAAAGAGAGCTGGAAATTGGCTTTCAGTACAGAGGACAGGCAAATAAGGAAAGGTCATTTAGAAACAAAGGTGGATTTTGACCTACGTATAACCCGTATTTGGTTTCATCCTGGTCCTCTCGGTAAAACTGAACTGTAACCTCAATCTATAAATGCAGTTTAAAGAATATATGGCATTGAATGGTTGTATTAAGGCTATAACCTAATATAAACTAGTAATACAACTAACCAATCAGGCATGCAAATGTTAATTACCTATATTTATACCAGGGGCCCTGTTTAATGCTTTATTTTGATTGGTTGAGAAAGGTTCCACGGGTATGCATTATTTTTTAATAAATGCACACCTGACTTGTCAAATGTCTTAAAATAGCCACCAGAGCAATGTTTGAAGTGACATAAACGTAATAATTGACTTCGGTCTTATCTGAAACACAGTGGCTCAATGGGTAGCATGGTTGCCTTACATCTAAAAGGTTTCTGGTTCGAGCCCCGACTAAGTCAGGTGAAATGTCCCTGTGTCAGTATGCGTTTACTTCGGGTATTCTGGTTTCTTCCAACAGGCCAATTGGAGAAACCAAATTGCCCCTCTCCCTAACCTGTGTGTGGATCAATTTGTGTATGGATTAACCCAGTGGTTTTCAAACTTTTTTTATGACAATTTATGAAATACCATAATTTATCATGAATTCTCTGTTATTAAACCTAAAAAAAAAATAAGGCTACTAACCTAAATCACTACTTTTTGAATAATTTAATGGGTTTTTTTTTTATTAAAATGTTGAGTTTTAGAACAGTTTTTTGTCACAAATTTTCTTTTTTGAGGGGGGCCGCGAAGGAATGCACCGTACACAAGGGGGGCCACACGCTGAAAAAGTTTGGGAACCACTGGATTAACCATTTCTCAACATGAATATAGCCATAGATGCTAGAATGGGATAAAGAAGAAGAAGAATTATTTAAAATAATGCACACCTGCTTCTCCTCATGCCGCATTACCACCTTGTGCATTATTTTTGAATAATTTAACACCCGTTGTCAATTATTCCTCACGTAGGCCTACATTACAGCTATAAATTGTACAAATCTTTATTACACTGTAAGGTTGGTGTTATTATATTCATATTCTGTGTTATCTTTCACATAAGCCTTGCCAAAAAAATCTGTCATTAATCCTGCAGACACCTGAACTGCAGATCTAGGAAAGTTTCGGGATATTTTTAGCCTTCTTTGCTGGATCACGCAGAAAGATAAAAGCAGAAAGGTTTGATCAGACAACATGTAGAGCAGGATTGTTCTGACACAAGACATTGAGTTTTGTGTTCAGTCACATCAAAGAAATGCGGAACGAAACATCCTCACAGAAAATTTCACAACAATTTTTAAGATTAACCCTTTATACGGTACATTTCCTAAGTGTTATTCGGTGTGATTTCAGCTGTTACATTTCAAATCTGACATAAATGCAAACACTTTTATACACTTTCTTTTGAAGTCAAATTAAATCTGTATTATATTCCTGTTAGGAATGTTACATTTTCCCATTTGATCCTCTGTGGGGCTCTGTTTCAGACTCTAATTAGCTATGAAACAGTATTTTTCCTCTACTGTACTGTACTTGTTTTGAGTCAATTATAATCCTTATTAAGAAACCGCAGGAAAATGACAGTTTTTCATCAAATATATGTCCCAGGTATGAAACATAGCAGACTGCAATAGCAACTTTTAATGTTTTTATATATATTTTAGCAACATAATGTCAAATATGTACTTTCTATCAAGTTAGCACTTAATAAGTTTAAATGGGAAAGATTTTCAAGACTTTTTTAAGATGTAAAATAAATCTTTGTTGTCCCCAGAGTACACATGTAAAGTTTTAGCTTAAAATACCATATAGATAATTTATTATAGTATGTTAAAAATGCCACGTTGCAGGTGTGAAAAAAAGTGAAATTTTTAGGTGTGTCCTTTTAAATGCAAATAAGCTGATAAAATGCAAATACTGATTCGTCATGATGGTGGTTTGTTGAAATTGAAACTCAGTTGTGCCTACCCAGTCTCATGTGGATGCGTATAAATAGCAGTGTGAAAATCGAGCAATACATACGCTAAATTCCAGTTTGGCGTGCATTTGATACCCCAGTCCTTCCCATTCATTTAAACAACGCATCTTTTTTTGTCGTTTATTTATTGGTTTCTCATTGTTGTTGTTTTTTTAAACTATTTTCGCTTGGGTTTAGGGTTAGATTTCAGATTTGCTTAAGGAGGTTATTTAATATACAGGTTTCTCCATGTTTCTGTCTATATTTAAAGGAACAGTATGTAAGAAATGTATATTAATTAATCATAAAATGGCCCTGATATGTCACTAGACATTATGAAATCATTTTCATTTCAAATACTTATATCACTCACAACAGTGGTCTGGCCAGGATATTGTCATTTAAAAAGTGGAGTTGCAGTCCTCATCTGATGTTTATGTTGTCATTTTGTGTATTGGCCACCAGTTTTGTGATTGCAATACCAGTTTTGGCCACAATCCTAAATACAGTACTGTTCCTTTAAGCCATGGCGCTTGGAGTCGGGGTTAGAATTGGGGACCCAAGCGAAAATGGTAAAAAAGCAAAAAAAAGAGAAACCAATAAATAAAACAACAAAAAAGATGCGCTGTTTAAGTGAATGGGAAGGACTGGCGTATCATATGCACACCAAAGTGGAATTTGGCGTAGGTATTGCATGATTTTCACACTTCTACTCCGTGAGACTAGGTTAGTTGTGCTGTCAATTATTTTCTCTCTCTCTTTCTTTCTCTCCCCCCCCCCCCTCTCTCTCTCTCTCTCTCTCTCTGCACTAAGTGGAAGTACTGTGGTTGGATAGTACAGATTAAAGGGGTGGTAGTATTATAAAAAGATCCCCTTCTGACATCACAATGGGAGCCAAATTTTAATGACCTATTTTTACATGCTTGTAGAGAATGATTTACCAAAACTAAATTACTGGGTTGTTCTTTATTATATTTTCTTTGTTCACTGAAAAAAATGATTCATTGAATTTAATCAATTTTTTAAGGTAAGTGTATGCAATCAGTTTATTTAAGCTACATTTAAACACAAAAGATTAGTAAAGTAAAATAAAATATAAAACTTTTGTTTAAATGTAGCTTAAATTAATTGATTGCGACCACTTACCTTAAAAAAAATTGATTAAATTTGATGAATAATTTTTTTCAGTGTTGATAGAAGCAATGAGGACACAATTACACATGGAAGATTTTTATTATATGAAGAGTTTGGTTCGAAAAAGCAATATATCTATTTTGACTAATTTCGGTAAAAATGGGTTTTCTATACCAAGAAAGTGACGAGATGAAAACCACTATTTTCTGTTACAAACTTACACATAGCATCTTTATGTTATAATACCATTAAAAATTAAAATCCATAATTTGATTTTCAAAGATCTATTACTGTAAACTGATTTTTTCCCCCACAAAATGCAATAAATCCAAGTTTATTTCAGAATGCTATAAATCTTTTGAATCAATATATAAATGTGCATTTATCTTTTCCATGTTATATTCATTTAGTTGACTAGTGGTATATACTGATTGAAAAATATACATTAAACACTTACTTTGTCAGAACACTGTCATTGCTGCTGTCATCCTTGGGAGGTCGTCGCTAAAGCTTGATGCTTACTTATTTAATTATTAAATATTTTGATGGCTTACGTTTCTTCACCACCACAGGTTTATACTGCCATCAAAAGCATTATTTTGTTGTTTTTTTGTTTGTTGACCACGAAGTACAAAGTAGATGAAGAAAACTAGGATTCTGTGTGTATTCAACGCGCCGCCATTATTGTTTACAATGCGTGGAATGGTGCGGTGTGATTTATTGAGCGGATTTATTGCATTCTGCAGAGAAGGAGGACTGACGTTTATTGCGTTTTGGTAAAAAAGTGAGAAAAGATGACAGAATAACACGGCGGATATCAGATTATGCATAAAATGAAGAATTTATTTTTAATACTGGCCTGATACAATACTGATTTTGGCTGTAACTCATTTATTTTTATGGCGTTTATCGCGTTTTTGAACCAAACTCTTGAAATGTCTCCTTTAAAACGGTCGTGGATTTCTCGAAAATTGCAATACTAGGTTTACATTCTCAGGTATAAGTGTTAATAAACATATGATACAATGTTATGGGGTTAGTGATAGGTCACTGATCATCCACTCCCTCACCACATAGCTGCATTATTGGTCTTTTATGTATCATATATGGGCAGTACAATGTCTTTTTTGGAGTGGACAGGACAAATGATCATCTATTTTTTTTAATCTATAGTATGAAGACGAGCTTGGACATTCTGTACAATATCTACATTTGTATTATGTAGAAAATAATATGGATACACCCATGCAGGTGAACAAATAATTACAGCATTTTCCCTTTTAGAAACTATAGTCCAATTCCTCGGAAAAAATGCTGTAGTATAGTTTAGTATTTACTATAGTAAAGTGGAGAAAAAATCCTAGATGCTATAGTGTTTTACCATAGTAATTATTAAAGTATCTTGCATTATTTACTATAGTTTATTAATCCACTAAAGGGAACACTACAGAATACTATAGTATTATACATTAACAAAGTGTAATAACTGTTAGCCTACTACAGTATTTTTCATGTGGGATATGTAGGTTGGTCGATTTTTTTATCATTATAGTTCAGTGAACATTCAAATCTGATAAGCATTTCATAATGCTTCCATTTTTAACACCCAAGTTACTATCATGTTACCAATCACCAAGTCAGCACAGTGCGCATGAGCGCCCTCTTTACTTTCAGTAAGGAATTACAACACTAAACTGTGCGAGTCGCTGGGGCTCTGCCTGTGTGTCTGGACGCAGCCAATCTGAATCCCGTGACGAGGAGAGAGGCAGGGTCCCAATATTTAACACACAGGGCACTGATACATCTACACCTGTCACTGACTGCTTCCCATGAAGAGCAACTACAACAGCACTTTATCTCTTCAAAACCCGAGAATGAGGAGTTCATGGCACAGGACTGGTGATCAGACATCCGCGATGCTCTCGTGAACTCAAACGGCGATTATTTTTACCGGGACATTTATAAGATTCGCGTGCGTTTTGCGCAAACGCGCGTGGAGAGATGGACAGAAAGGATGCGCTCTGTTATGTACTGAACCTGTGACGATGCGACCACGCGTCTGATTTTCACCACAATTATCTCAACTATGCCGACAAGAAATATTTCTTGATCCGTAAGGACGCACCGGGAGATGCCAGGAAGATTTTGTACCTGTTTACGCATGGATCTCCCATCATAAGAAGGATTATTATAGGCTACTGGAAATGATAGAAGATATTTACCACAAGCACCTTTAAATATTTATTATTATTGTTATTATTATAGTGACACATATTGTCGCACTTTTTAATATTAAACATTTTTTACATCACTACAATACATGTACTTTAACACTATGAAGACGATCCTCTTACGCAAATTTCGCGTGCTGATTTTATTGGTGTTTCTCGTCGCATGCACCATGCACATCATGATAGACCTGTTACCCAAACTGGAGAAACGCGCGGTCGGATCGAGCACCGGAGCGGGAGGCGGCTGCTCGTGTCCACACAGCCCGGGCGAGGAGCCTCGAGCCTGGGCCATGCAGCGCTCGGAGCCTAAAAAACACTCTTTGAGACTACTGCAGGATTTCAGCAACGAGCCCAACTCGAATCTGAGCTCGCCGGAGAAGGTGACAGAGAAAGGCGAGTCTGTGAAGAGACTACAGCAGGGCTCAAAGACTCGAGCTTTGATGAAGGATACAGTGAATGGCGAGAAGAGAGCTGTCCAGGGTTCCTCCAGACTCAAACAGCTTCATGCGCATCCTCTTTATAACACTGAACTGCCACATTTATCCGATGATGACACCTTATTTAACCTCAACACTGAAATCAAATTTTACACCAAACCTGCAGATCCCCAAGAATGGCAAGTATTGCTTTAAAACAGTAATACTACTGAGTGATAATAGAAAATAGCATTGAGCAGGACACTTAGCAGCAACTATACTTTATAATAGCATATATTAACAGTAAGTCTTTAGCAAAGACAGATCTGACGTGTGGATATATAAAGTTCAAATCCCAATTGTTTGCATTGTGTGCTTAAATGCAATCATATCTCATTTTTACCTTTGGATTCTTTGTCAAACTTTAACATGGACACTTTCATTTTCAATAAGTGATGCTTTCTTATACCCAAGGCTGGAAATGGCACATTCACTGAGGAGACTAGTTTGGAGGGGTGATTTTAGATGACTTTTTGGATGGGTTTACAATGACATAACATTACAATTATTTATGTTTCAAGTATTTAAGCCATAAACTTAATTTAACAGGTTAAATACAATTTTGCAGAGTGTAAATATTTGAATATTTAGTTAACAAATATTGATTTTCTTTTTGTGAAACCGATACATCAGTCATATTGTGCCAATGTGACTGTGACAAGCTTGATGCAGCATTATAAAATAATAGATGCAATAAAAACACATAATGGGGAGTTGTTTAAAATGCTATAAAGTTGTTTAAATATCCTTTCCAATTCTACCATTTCTAAATTTGTAACCAATTTGAGGTGAAACTCTGCTCCCCCCTTCAAAAAAATTACTTCCTGGACTCATTCCCCCCATTTCCAGCCCTGCTTGTATCCCAAACCAGGTCCCCAAGACCGTGAAGTCCTGTACCACTTTAAACCATGATGTAGATGTAAAATAACAATTTACCCCAATTGTCTGCATTGCATGTCAAATCATAAGTACTCGTTACACTAAAAAAAAAAGGTTTATTTTCAACCCAGCGCGGGGTCAAAAAGGGGCAAACCCAGCTGTTGAGTTAAATTATCCCTGAAAATGTTTAGCTTCGACCCAGCAATGGGTTAAAAAAACAGCATAGGTTAAAGAGATAGTTCACCAAAAAATGAAAAATCGGTCATTCTTTTTTTCATCCTCACCTTTTTCCATTTTTCTGATGAACACAAAATAAGATATTTTGATAAATGATGGTAAGTACAAAGCTGATTGTAACCAAAGTAGGAAAAACAAATATGATGGAATTCAAACTGTGTGCTTACCACCATTTATCAAAATATCTTCTTTTGTGTTCATCAGAAAAAAAAATTCTTACAGATGAGGATGAGAAAATGATGACAGAATTCATTTTTGGGTGAATTATCCCTTTAAATTGGGTCGGTTTCATCCCTTTTTGATTCAACTATCTGTTCTTGAAAATAACCCAGCAGTTTCAAGTGTAAATGGTTACATACCCAACCTTACACAGTACAATAAAAAATAATGCACAGCAAAATATGTGATTGTTCAGATTTCCTCAGGAATCCGAGAATAGAAGAACTAAACTTAAACACAGAAGTGTGTATTTTTAAATATGCACACATAAAAACAGTACATGTTACGGAAAAAAAACATGCAAGTGTGTACTTTAATTTAAGATTCACGACTTATCGTGACTCACGTTGAGTGTTAAAAGCTTTGCTGTTAAAACTCATCTTTGCTCCTGTAGTGTGATGTGTTGTTTTTCTTCGAGCTGTCAGAGGCATTAAGCTGAAGAGGTTTTGTTGGTGTCATGGCTTTAGTTGCTCCTGCATCATGTCTTTCTCTTCTTCATTCGGCCAGCATTCGTATCCTCCTGGGATATTTCAGGGATAGCTTATACGCTCTCTCTGCCTGTTATCCATGCCTGGATTAACTAAACATCGCTTTAAACCATGCATGAATGATCCAAACATTGCCAAATAAACCTAAACACGAATACTCTCAGTTTTAACACTTTGAATATGTGTGCCAACCATTATGCTTTCATTTTTCCAAAATGTTTAGATTGAACTTTTTTTGTCGAAATTGTGTTGTTGAAAAGTCACGGGCCAGAGGGAATTGAAAGGACGTTTAGCTGAAGTGATGTATTCGGTCGTTCCTATTGCCATCGTAGTGTTTTCTGTGCACGGCATCGGTCCAGCACACACATCCAAACAAGTTAAACCCTCATATGTGTTCTTCAAGCATCTCCATCTGCTGCATTTCACAGTCATCAAACAATAGTATATTAACATAGAAAGAACAAGAGAACCCATCAGTTGTCTCCTGCATTTTACTATTTATATTTTCTTCAGTTCAGTTATTGTACCAATCCTAGAATATATAAAATCATTTTATTCTCGTGTGGCCATGTGGTTTCTTGTTGTCCTGCTGCATGTAAGATGAACACTGCTAGTTGTGACTCATGCCCTCCGCTGTCCTTTACTTACAGGCAGAACGAAGGCAATGAGGAAGATGAGTACAGTCCGGCAGGAGAGGCCGCAGCTGACTCATATCCCAACTGGCTCCGCTTCCACATCGGGATTAACCGCTACGAGCTTTACTCCAGACACAACCCTGTCATTGAGTCTCTGCTGAAAGACCTGACCTCTCAGAAGATCACCAGCGTAGGTGAGTTTGCCCAATGAAGATGGAGAAGACCTGCTCCTGTTTTAATGTCATAGCCCGACTGAAGGCACTAGACTGTGCTTTCATCACAAAAGCAATTATTGCCAAGTGCTTTAGAGCCATTATGGGAATGGCACGAGCCAACTAGGTCAGCGATGTGCGGTGTGTAATTTTGGCTGAATAACAATGAAGTTTCAGGGCTGGAGGGCCTGTAGAGGATGTGTGTGGACTGTTGGCGCCTATGTGTTTTTGTGATGGCTATTTAAAGCTAATTTACTTAAGGATGTTTGCCGAGTTTTTTTGTGTTGGATGCACAAACCATATTGATCTGCTTGATTACTAACAATATAATTTTAGCGGGTATGATTTATATTAAAATAATTATATATCTTATACTGTATATTTTCTGAGCCCCTAAGGTGACATTGGAGTAAAACAAATCTTACGTTTAGTTTCATGTGCTCACATGAAACTTTCATGTGCTCACATGAAACTTTCATGTGCTTACGCGAAACCTTTTTTTTACGTTTAATTTCGCATGCTCACGTGAAAGTTTTGCGTGCGCACTTGAAACTTTCGCATGCGCACGTTAAAGCAAAAGTTTCACGTAACCACGCAAAAGTTTCACGTGAGCACACAAAAGTTTCACGTAAGCACGCGGAAGTTTCACGTAAGCCCCCCAAACTTTCATGTGAGCACGCAAAACTAAACATTTTTAAATTTTTGCTCCATGTCCCCTTAGGGGCTCCATAGTATATCTTTAAAGGGCACTTATTATGCAACTTTTTACAAGATGTAATTTAAGTCTCGGGTGTGCCCAGAATGTGTCTGTGAAGTTTTACTTCAAAATCCCCATAGATATTTTCTAAATATATACATGCATGTGTGTGTATTTATATACACACACATATATGATGTAAACAAAAACTTTTACTGTGCAAACGATTAGTTGCGATTAATCGGTATGCAGCCCTACTCACTATTGAGATATGGGTACATGAGACCAGACAACTCATAACTTTGATAATACAGGGCTGTCAGTCAGTGGCTGTGAGTGGGGCTTTATCGGTGAGACCTCACATTGATAAGAGAAGCAAAACAGCATGTCTAATGACTAATAAAACATGACTGTGTGGATCATTTTGATTGTACGGTGGTTGTGTTCACACACAGTTAACACACATTTCACAAGTTTGCATTAATGTAATTTAATCAATAGGGAATGAAATAAAGCATATTTGGCGTGCTTTCCAAAGGGAGGGCTCAGAGCTCGGAATATTAGCCCGATCCCAAAGTACTCCCCCTCTTTAACTGGGATAGATACTGTACAGACAAGCAGTAGCAGAGCGACGCAAACTCATTCATTTCAATGGAAGCTTGGCGACTTTCAGTGACAGTCAAGTGACCGTTGGTGACCTTATGAGTGTGTCCAGCGATGCGTGAAAGTTACGAGAAGTTTAACTTTAGGCAAATGATGAGCGATTTTCGGTAGCGACTACCAGCGAAGCAGAGGAGTTCACGTCATCCTTCTCTCCTCAGTTTCTGTAGTGGATGGTAATCATTTGTTTATGACAACCAGATTTCGAAACACCTCATTGAAAGAGATGGGCGTCACGCAGCGAGAAAGTTGCGAGGCTTGAGGCAATGGGGTGGAGGAGGGATGCTGCAAAAATGGGACGGAGGTGAGAGGCAGCTATAAATAGAGACCTCTTTGCGATGATTGGTTGGATTACATGACCATGCTCCTCCCGAACTTAGGTTAATATACTTCATTTGTGTCCAGACACCTTGTAAAAGTGGATTTTGCATAATAGGTGCCCTAATTTAAATAACAAGGATTGACTGTCAGTTTAATTTTGGCTAAATAACAAAATCACACATATCATCCAAATTTTGGTAAGAGTTGCAAAAATCGCATACCTTAGAAAGTACATCTGAAATTAAACAACTGATGCCAGGTTTGACTTCCTGAGGTTTATAATTAAAGGTCAAGCATGTCTCTTCACTGACAGTTTGCCTCGATTTTTTTTATTTTTTAGTCTCTACTTTGCACATTTTTAATGCAAGTGTCATGTACTTTATTTCTAAGCTCGGTGTGGTCTCCAGAAAGAGATCTACATATAGGTGTACATGCGCTCAATCCAATCTGGTACACATCAAGAGTTATTTCTGTAGGTAAAATTCTGGCAGAAGTTATGCACACACATCTTCTCGTTCCCTGGAGATGATGTGATTGACAATAACTCTTCCTCCATTAGTCTCTAAAAGCCCACCTCAACATCTCATGTGACCTTTCCACTACTGTGAACATCAATCTGCATTATAAAACACACAGTCTCTTACCCCAGGGACTGTAGCCACTATACATCTAAAGTGATTCTGTTGAAGTCAAGAGTGTTTTTATGGATGAATTAATCCAATGATGTTGACTTACACCAAGCCAAGTCAATGGTCAGGAAATGTTCAACAATAACACATACTCACTTTGTAAAGTGTGGTTCAACACTCTGAAAGAAATCACACCTTTGTGCAAGGTAGTTTTAGTTATATTAAAATTAATTAAGGTTATAAATTGAATACTTTTTAAATTACTTTGTGTGTGAAAGCAAGATTAACACTAATTCAGCATTTGGCCTTAAACATTTATCAGAAATAGAAGGAATTAAATTAAGCCTTGTGTGATTTTGAAACAAATCATAAGTATCTTTATTTTATTATTTTATTTTATTTTTGTATTTTAAAGTAATAAACTAAAGGCCTTTGGCAGAATGGATCAGTTTCAGCTCAAACTATTGAGTTCAATAAGACTTTACTTTGGCTTAATTGCACAGTTGCCCCTTCAGGAAAATATCATATTGAATATATTTGTTTTTACCATAAAATCCTCTGATATGATTAATCACCCTGCCAAAATGAAATAAAAATCTTATCACAGTTTTGTGATTTTTTTTCTGGACTGTGTTGATTTAACTCTTCTAAGTATAGACCACATTTTGCACATACGCGTATCCAATTGTCACCATCAGTACTGTACACGCACCACAGATCTTTGAAAACTGCATACATTGTATGCGTAAGTCGGCAATGCGCGTACAGGAGAAGAAAGTAGTTTGTAGCCATATAAGTGATGTATAAGAGATACAAGAGATGGATTGCATTTCGTCGCAATGCGTATTGGTCTTACATTTGTGTACATGTAAAAGTCAAATAAACTATACCTTGCAAGACTATATGTTTGCATACACTTCAAGGTGCAGTAGAATGTAAAACGTCTCGGTTACGGATGTAACCCTCGTTCCCTGAAGGAGGGAACGGAGACGTCACGTCGTGACCGACGAATTGGGAACTCGCTTAGAGAGACCAATCTGCTTCGTATACTACTAAAACGCCAATGAACTTGGCATTGAGATATTTGCATAATGCTGGCGCCGCCCCGCCAGGTGCGTATATAAGCAGCAGGTGCAAATAGGGAAATTAGCTTCTTTTCGCTGAGAAAGCCGGAAAGTGTGACCGGCCGTAACAGCAGGTGGCAGCACCTGTGGCGACGGGACGTGACGTCTCCGTTCCCTCCTTCAGGGAACGAGGGTTACATCCGTAACCGAGACGTTCCCTTTCAGTCGGTCACTACGACGTCACGTCGTGACCGACGAATTGGGAATCCCTATCAAAACGCCACTAGGGGCTGACCTCTTCCAGTGACTGCGTAAAAGCCCTCCGGTTCCACTTAAGGAGGAGGAGATAGGTTTTAAGGCAGAAGGCCGGGCACTAGATGTTCCATAACCCCACAGTAGTGCCAGCGACTGGGAAGCGCCCTACCTGAGCGGGATAGGAACGCTGCGGAAGCCACCACCCGTCTTAAGGGCTAATGGTGGGCGAAAGTCAACCGTAGTTGAGGAAAAAAGACAGCCGTGGCTGTGTAAGCAAAGCAGTGCTCTGCTAAGGGAAACGTGGGCTGGTAGGATTAACCCCACGGAAAAATACTCACAAAGGAACCCGGTGGGACACAATGTGGAGCCCGAGCCAGACACGTAGGTTCGCGAGGATACAGCTAGTGAAAGGCTGACAGCCAATGCTCCGCAACAAAGGCTGCCAAGGCAGCGGAGGAAGAACAATTCAAACCATTACGCATTTTTGTTCTGAAGGCCTTCCATACTGACACAGTTATGAAGCATCAGTTGGAGGCTGCAAGCCGACCTGCGAGACTGTTCTCCGTGCTCCCCCTGGTGAGGAAAGAACACGAGAGGATACAGGCTCGATACGAACACTGTAAAATCTAATGAACGTATTAGGTGTCGCCCAACCAGCAGCTCTACAGATGTCTGTTAGCGAGGAACCACGAGCTAAAGCCCAAGATGAGGCAACACTCCGTGTGGAGTGCGCTCTCAAATTAAAGGGGCAAGGAATACCCTGAAGATTATAAGCCAGGGCGATAGTATCAACTATCCAATGAGACATCCTCTGCTTAGTGACAGCTTTCCCTTTCTGCTGGCCACCATAACAAACAAAGAGCTGGTCTGAGGTCCTGAGGCTTTGCGTGCGAACCACGTAGAGTCGCAGTGCGCGTACGGGGCACAACAAAGCCATGGTTGGGTCTGCGTCCTCCGGGGGCAGCGCTTGCAAGCTCACCACCTTATCTCTGAAGGGAGTGGTGGGAACTTTGGGCACGTAGCCTGGTCTGGGTCTCAGTGAGACAGCAGGACCAAACTAAAGCACGAATCGTCAACAGAGAATGCATGTAAATCCCCTACTCTCTTCATGGAGGCCAATGCTATCAGGGTCAGAGTTTTCATTGATAAAAACATCAGACTCGTAGACTGCAAAGGCTCAAAAGGGAGACCTGAAGGCTTCAGCACCATGGACAGGTCTCAGGCGGAAAGAGGGAGGGCGCGAGGGGTTTAGCCTACGAGCGCCTCTTAAAATGTAATAATTAAATCATGCTGGCCAACTGATCTGCCGTTGATAAGTGAGTGATAAGCAGAAATAGCGGCGATATCAACTTTAATGGCGGAGGGACAGCCTACCATCTAACCTATGTTAAAGATATAAAAGCACAATGTTAATGGCATTCTCTGGGGTCCTCGCGTTTGCGAAGAGCACCGGTGACGAAAAAGGTTTCATTAAGCGCGTAAGCCCGTCTTGTGGACGGTGCTCGAACCGCGTCGATGGTGTTAGATACCGCTTGCGATAAATCACCTAAACCTTGCGCGCGCTCAACGACCATACATGGAAATCCCACAGGTCGGGGCGCGGGTGCCATAATGTGCCCCTTCCTGAGAAAGAAAGTCTTTCCTCAGGGGAAATCGTCAGGGAGGGGCTGTCGCGAGGAGCATTAACTCTGAAAACCCATTCCTGGTAGTCCAGTACGGGCGACTAATAAAAAGGCTCTCCTCGTCCTGCCTGACTTTGCACAGTGTCTGCGCAATAAAGCTCACTGGAAGGAATGCGTATTTACGCACCCCCCGCGGCCAGCTGTGTGCCAACGCATCCACGCCGAGGCTGCCCTCGGTTAGTGAATAAAATAGGCGACAGTGGGTATCGTCCGGCGACGCAAACATATCCATCTACGCACAACCAAACTTCTTCCCATTTAGCTGGACCGTCTGGAGGTGGAGTCGCCATTCGCCGGGGGCGCAGCTCGGGAAGCGCGTCTGCCGCTGAATTGAGCGAACCCGGGATGTAAATGGCACGAAGGGACCTCAGATGCTTCTGACTCCAAAGGAGGAGATGACGAGCGAGATGCGACAGGTGACGAGAGCGCAAAACCGCCTTAACGGTAAATAACGCAACAGTCGCAATGTTATTGGTGTCGGCTAATACATCCTTCCCTCGCATCTCCTATAGCGGAGCGTACAAGTCCCAGATATACAGCGCACCGCTCGCGGCAGTTGGGGTGCTATGCACACCCCTGAGACTGCAAGCCCGTCATACGTGGCTGATCATCCCGTGCTGAGGGCATTGCAATATACAGAATGCCAGGAGACCCCTCAGGGGCATATCTTCTATCGGAAATGCCGGGTCTACCACGGGGAAAAATTGAAATGACACGCAGGTGCAATGTTTACACGGTGTATGTCGGTGTGCCACGCTCTCCTCGAGACTCGATCGTAAGCCAACGCTGAAGCGGTCTCATATGAAGCAGCTCGGGCGGCGTCACAGCCGCAGCATGCTGTCATATGTCCAGGAGCTTCTGAAATTGTTTCAGAGGGACCGCGTACTTCCCTCGAATTAAACCGAGGCAAGTCAGAACTGACTGGTTGCGCGCTCTTGTTAAACACGCCAATTAGTCGATCGAGTCTTATTTCCATACTGAGAAAAAGGATCCTCTGCACGGGGCAAAGTTGCTCTTTCCCAGTCGACCTGAAGACTAAAACGAGCGAGATGCCGAAGCATTAACTCTCTGTGTTCGCGCACGTCTGCCAAGAACGGGCTATTATAAGTCGACGTAGAAAAAAGCAGAATGCGAACAACGCTCTCTCTCTGACATTTTAATGCCGTGACTAGCACATGGAGACACGGAGAGAGAGAGACAGCTCGAATGGTGTACTTAGTATTAATATGCCCACCCCACGACGCAGAGCGAAAAACGGTCTAAAGCGAGGGGAGATGGACACATAAAGTACACGTCTTACAGGTCTAAGGCTGCAAACCGATCTGAATATTGAAATACGAGCCTCGGCGTTATCATCCAAAAAGAACATCTTCGTAGAGCCGGTGCGTAAATCAAATCGATCGTAACCCGCCGCGTATTTTGGGTACTATGAGATAAAGGCTGGAAAAACCCTATCATCATCATCTCGGTAAGAGGGACCGGCTCGAACATCCTTCGCCAACAGGATATCGACTTTTGCACGCAGTACATGTGCATCGGACGCTTTCACCACAGTGAAACGAAAGCCCGAATTTTGGGGTGTGCCGGATTCGTAACCGAGGCGGATCGTGCGTAAAACCCAACGAAACGGGCTGGGAACTGAAGCCAAGCACCCAGGCACCGTACGAGGAGAATAACGACACTACCGAAGTACCCGCGGTGGGGCAGCGAAGCGAGACAGGTGGGACTGCCGGTGCGTCTGCTGTGACAGCATAAACATCTACAGTATGTGTGTGTGACACTGACCTGAGCCCGCTGAGGGTGACGGTCGTCTGGTCTCCTCTGCGGAGAGCGCAGACTCCGATAAGGGTGCTGGTGGTCCGGTCTCCTCAGCGGAGAGCTCGGACTCCTCAGGTCACCCGCTGGCGATAGAGGAGAGGTAGGGTGAGCTGGTGTGTGCCCGCTCACGGCTCTCTCGATCCTCTGGAGACCTGGAGAGGGAAGAGGAATGCACTCTATGTGTGGTTAGTGGGTACCGGCTAAACAGCCGGTGGAACATATGCAAACCAAGGATTTTCCACCCGACCCTCTATCGGGGGAAGGAGCTCCATCTCCTGAAGAGTGATCCTCTGCCAATCCGGGTCGCCCTTCACTGGCCACTTAAACTCCCGATTTTCACGGGAAGCGGCTAAGCGGGCGGGGCGAGCTGCTGACGACCGGTTCCCCTGCGCTGCCGAGATGGGGTCCGAGGAGGGGAACGGAGGTGGTCGCCGCAGGACGCCGACGGCGAGAGGCAGACTGAGGAGCCGGCGTGGTGGACCAAGGGCAGCTCTGTTCCGCCGGGGCATGACCTAGGAGATCGCCTCAGTCTGTGCAGCGGAGCTGTACGACTCCCCTGGCTCGCCGAAGAGGCCGGTCTGTGAGACAGGAGCATTCAAGTTGTTCTCGTCTGCGTCCGTCATGTCAGCCAGACACAGCCAAAGGTGGCGATCTTGAACCACTGAGGTGGACATCGCACGACTGAAGGTCGCGGCCTCCCTGGTAAATCCTTTGTGAGCCTGCAGCAACGTTATTACGTGCAGGGCTGAAGCCGCCTCTCCGGCATGCCTGATGGGCAGCGTCCGTAACCGGACGACTGTCTACAAACACGGGAGGGAAGGGTTGGGTGGTCCCTCCAGGAACGCATCCCGCTCCACTGAAGGGGTCCCCGCCCTTAGCGGCTCCGTTGGTGAGGGAGGTGAGGGGTGAAAGCTGAACGGCCGGACGGCCGCAAATCACGTCAGCTCTTCGTGCCGTCGGGGAAGAAAGGCACAGGAGGAGAGGACCGAGAGGCCCGAGCAGCTCCGAAGTACCAATCATGTGGGCGGGACGGTTCGGGCGGAGAGGGGTTAACCTTTCCAACTCTACCGTCTCCGCCGCTCGCGGGCACGGCCGCCATCTCCGGAACGACTCTGCCTCGGAGGAAAAATGGACACCCCTCTGATGCTGCAGAAGTGACGGGACCAGCAGGAGGTCCAATGGATTCGGCAGACATCGTAGAACACGACTCTGCAGTCTCCACCGGAGCCTCAACCGGCTGAGGATGAGAAGGCCGGTAGGTGGAGGACGCATCCTCCGTCCTACTCAGCGTAGTGACGCGAAGGGCGCCCTGCGAGCGCTTGACAGCCGCACCATGGCGGCGTCAGCACTGCAAAGGCGCGGACAGCGTTCCCGTAGAAACGACAGTCGTCTCCGCAATCCAAGAGGGTTATGCTCTCACAGAGAGAACAGAAACTCTCCACGAACGCAGCCCCGGAGTGCTCGATGCCTGAGCACGAAGACAGCGCTCGTGACCGTCACTGGAACCCTTATACTTCTCGCATCCAAGATCGCACGGCGAAAAGCTATCCTGAAAAGGACGCTGATCTCCGCATATACGAGAGAGTGGCTGCCTTTAAAAAGACACAGAGCTCTCACGTATCACTCTTTTAGGGAAATCACTCTTTAGGTGCTCAGCTGATGATGCGCACAGGGAAGGCAACGCACACACTAAACTCAAAACAAAAAAGATGCAGAGCCGTGGAATACTGCGAGCGTCCGCTGTGTTAGTACTGCTTGTCAATCAACTTCAGCAACCGTTCCCAGAAGAGCAGAGAGTAGCTTCTCAGTAGCAGATAAAGCCGGCTTTCGAAGCGAAAAAGCTAATTTCCCTATTTGCACCTGCTGCTTATATACGCACCTGGCGGGGCGGCGCCAGCATTATGCAAATATCTCAATGCCAAGTTCATTGGCGTTTTAGTAGTATACGAAGCAGATTGGTCTCTCTAAGCGAGTTCCCAATTCGTCGGTCACGACGTGACGTCGTAGTGACCGACTGAAAGGGAACTGTATTTACTTAGTACCTTTGTACATGATAATGACATATTGTGAGCCTCAAACACGATTGCTTCCTTCTTTTTATGTAAACCTTGTGCAATGCAAAAGACAGCTGGAAAACAGACCAACTGTGATGTTTCAGTTCAGATGTACGCCTCCAACATAAAATTTCACATTAGATAAAGTACAATGTTCTTATAATGCTAAAAACAAAGTTGTTACTGTTGAGTTAGCGCTATGTGCTAGTTAATGTTATATGCTAGCGTTAAGGCTAAAGTGCTATTGACTTTATAGTTACGTTTTGCAGGTCCATACTAAAAAACACAAACTTACCACTCAAAAACGTTCATTAAATGCGGAGTGCACAATGTTTGAAAAAAGCTTTGGAAAAGGGAGTCAGGCCGACTACCAAAACACACTTGTTGCCAATCAGCAGTAAGGGTGGTGTCTACTAACCAACATCCTTGCCTGGGTTGCGTATGTGTGGGGCGGGATCTATCAAAAGAAGGTCCAGATTCTATTGGGGTAGGGGGAGTAGGTCAACATTGGCTTTCAAACATTGTGCACTCCGCCTTTAACAATCTCCAAACAATTGATCATTCCTTAAATTCTGTATCTTCATCTAATACAGACATAAGATCTGTTTACACACACACAGAGCTACTGAAGTAGCTGCTCTGAGAAACAGCCAATCAGAGTAGAGCTAAAAATTATTATTCATGACCCTTTCATATAAGGCAATAGGGTTGTAAATAGACATGTAAACCATCTCTAGACTTTTGCACTAAATAAATCCACAAACCTTATATCATAGAATAATTTAACATATTAATTTAATGCATCCTTTGGCACCTTTAAAAACAGACTATACTCCAGGCTTTAGGGGTGGTTTCCTGGACAGGGTTTAGACTAAGCCCAGATCTAGGCCTTAGTTAGATGTATTTAAAGTAGTTTTTACAAACATACTTTACGAAAATCATTACTAGTGTGCATCTTACGACAAAACATTGGCACTGTTATGTTTTAAGAAATGTCATTGCATGCATTTTAGTCTGGGACTAAGCTTAAGTCCTGTCTGGGATACCGCCCCATAGAGTGGGGGAAGGAATGTACAGTACTAATTATATCTGGCACAACCTGTCCCGATATAAGCCAAGAAAAACATGCCCTAACAATAGACAGTAGTGTGTTTTCAGAGGTTTATGTGGTTTGTAATAAACATGATTGTCGTCAGCCAGTAAAGCTGTCAAAGACTTTAACATGATTTACTTGTACCCTAGGGAGTGGCTGTATTTGTGATGAAACACATTTTAAAGGGCTAGTTCACTTGATATTAAGAATTATGTTGTCATATGTGAGCCTGTCTGTGTAAACCCAGCTTAAGTAATTTTATATGTTTTCTACATAAAATCATCCTACATAATGTAAAGATCATTTAGTAAAAATATAAACGTGATATCTTTAATATTGACTGAGTAAGATCAAAGATTGAAATCAATGTGAAACTTTGTTGCTCTTAAACTCATCATTAGATTATAAGACTAGTCTTGTTTTCACAGACAAGGTCACATTTTGTTTTCCAAACACAATTTTTCTTGGTTGAGTTTTGTTATTGATGCTTTTCAACATGTTTCAGCATGACTTTTTTATTTTCATGATATATTCCCTCAGAATATCTGTGGATTTTCAAAATGTCCAGACATGTATACCATGAATCACTTTACTTCAGTGGCGGGCCGTGCATTTACACCTAGGCTTTCAGTGGTGTCCTATCTGAATTAATCCATCATGTAATACCATCAATATGACGTCAGGGCAATAAAAGCACATCAACTGTTAGATTGCAAAGTAAAATAGAAATGACAGTATTTTACACCTCAAGGAATAACACTCAAAATTGACTATTAAAAAAAGACACTATAAAATAAGACGCATCGAATATTATACAGAAACCCGTTTGAAAGGTATTTTTTTTGCAAAAGAAATCACATAAATGGTTCTTGAAAAAGCTTACCAATTATTTTGGAGAATCAAAATTATAACAAATGATTTTGTTGACAGTCTATTTTTCAAATATAAAGCAAAGAGCCTTTTCAAAGGTTTACTATAAAAAAGTGATATTTACTTTTTAAATGCATTAAACTCACCAAATTAGCCTGTGGATTATTTGTAAACACAATCCATCTTCCTTTCTTTCCTCAAGAAGACTTTGATCACTTTGTTGTACAAGATGAGTTTCAGGACCCATCAAGTTTCAGGACCCTAAAACGCTGTTGTCATGTAAAAACTTTAAAATCTAGAGTAAACGCCCCTCAATGCCTCTCTATCGCCATGACAGCTAATGCTGAAAGTCGAGACTGTCCAGTAGTATTTTTGGCATAAGTGGCATAAGTTTGAAATCATTTTAGGTCGAAGCAGATGACACAGGATTAAAGGGATAGTTCGGCCAAAAATGATATTAAAGCCATGATTTACTCACCCCCAAGCTGTCCGAGTTGCATATGTCCATCATTTTTCAGACAAACACATTTTCGGATATTTTAGAAAATGTTTTAGATCTTTCAGTTGATGTAATGTTACGGGGTCCACGACCTTCAAGTCCAAAAAAAAGTGCGTCCATCCTTCACAAATTAAATCCAAACGGCTCCAGGATGATAAACAAAGGTCTTCTGAGGGTAATCTGCGCGGTGTTGTTGTAGAAATATCCATATTTAAAACTTTATTAACGTAAATAAATACCTTCCGGTAGCGCCGCCATCTTAGACTCCTCTGTATTCAGGAGAGCGTATTAGCGTAGTGTACGCACTTTTCTTAGTGACGTATGACAAATTCGGAGGGCGAGGGCACAGAGCAGCAGCAGAGTAGCCTCCGTAGGCTGCGTAAGCTCTCATCCTGAATGCGGACACGACTAAGATGGCGGCGCTACCGGAAGGTATTTATTTACGTTAATAAAGTTTTAAATATGGATATTTCTACAACAACACCGCACAGATTACCCTCAGAAGACCTTTGTTTATCATCCTGGAGCCGTTTGGATTTAATTTGTGAAGGATGGACGCACTTTTTTTGGACTTGAAGGTCGTGGACCCCGTAACATTACATTTAATCAACTGAAAGATCTAAAACATTTTCTAAAATATCCGAAAATGTGTTTGTCTGAAAAACTATGGACATATGCAACTCGGACAGCTTGGGGGTGAGAAAATCATGGGTTTAATATCATTTTTGGCCGAACTATCCCTTAATCACAGCCAAACATGTCAACGCGTACAGCTGCTGGATTTTTATGATGAAAAAAGATTTTTGCCTTCAAAATCAGTCAGGGCATACATTACAGTCAGTTCTGTGTGACTCTGCATTAAGCTGGAGGACGCTGTATTCGGTATCTTTCCCAAACATTCCAACGCTGACGTAATTGTAAGCTTTCTAGATGACCCCGGCGACACTAACTTGAAATCTGATTGGGTAATGCAATGATTTCATTGCCATTTATCTTAAGCTGAAGGCGCCAGCACTGTTCGTTCTGAAGCCGCTGGCTGAAATATGATTGGATAAATGCTTTATCATAAAAATACACTACTGGAAGCTGCGCAACCAAGAGAAAAGCTATGAAATAAAGATAATAGAATATTATGGCATTTATTTAATACACATTCATGGAAAAATATATTAAAATGTAAAATAGTGGTTTAGATAGTGTTTAGGTCAGCAGAGAAGCCAGCGACGGCCCACCACGGCCTTACTTATATTCCACCCTTGACACTTTGCCTATATCAGATGGTTGGATGCTTATGTAAGCATGTAATTCTGCACTCATGATCTGAGACCTGATAACACAAAGACTTGTTTTTCACACCCTTCACTGATATCGCACGTAAATGCTGGATGTTTACATTGATTTGATATTAAAAGTTTTTTTTTTATAAACTTTCAATGATGCATTTATTTTGTTTGCTTTACAGCTATGAAGTCAGGTGGCACCCAGTTGAAGCTTATCATGTCTTTCCAAAACTACGGACAAGCCCTGTTCAAGCCCATGAAGTAAGTGACATTGCTGTCTATGGTCATAATTACAGCGGGGGTGTGATGAATAACCAGTTTTCCTCTGCATACCTGCACTACAGGTTTACTAAATAGGTGTGGCACAAAGCCTTTAATGTCTCAACAAGAACTCATGTGTTATATATTTTAAATATGATGACACAGATGATACAATAATACTTTTGTTCATTTGTCCTTGTCTTTGTTAGAAAAGCACAGGTATAGTTAAAGTGGTTTTACCCCTAAATTATTGAAAATTGGGGGGCATTTACACTACAAAGTTTTCAAACTAAAGTTTTTAGTTTTTATGCATTTTGGCTGTTACATACATGAAAAAGCAAAGGACTACATCATTGTGTGTAAACATCTTCTCAGATAGTCTGCCCCCTGGAGGAGTTATAGCAAACAGTGTTTGGACGACAGCAGGGAGATTCACAGTACCTGTGTGATCTTTTGTGGTGCGTCACTCAATCTGGTTTAAGCAAACATTGCTAGGCTTATCCACTTAATTAAAAAAGACACTTTTATAGCTCTCAGGGATATTATCCAGCAGAAGTCGTAACTGAACAAAACAGGGCGGTACAATGGCGTGTGTCTGCCATATTGCATCTGTTGAAACAACCTTGCCAGGGCTACCTGACTCATTTATGATCAAATAATTGCTATGGGATGCTTGATTGCTCGCACCCAGAGGAAGCCACATCTCTGTTCTCTTTGATTATGCTTTGTCAATGCCATCTGTGGTTTCTTAGTCATGCTTGATGGGTAGAAAGACATAAAAATGCATTTATTGCGCAGCATCAGTGCCTTCGGTAGAAATGCGGTTTACAAACCAAACAAGGTGGCTTATTTATAGATCAGTACTTAATAACCAGCTTACATTAGGATGAATTAGTGCTGGTATGGTTGTAGTCTAAGCTAGTCTAAACTACATACATCATGATGCTTTTCCATTGCGTAGTACGATTATGCTCGGCATTAATGCTTTAATTTGGCTCAGTTTGCTTTTCCAATGCAGTTTAGTACCTCATAAAAATGGGTGGAACTACAGACTTTTTGTTATACTTGCCCCGCCTCTACTGCAGTGACATCATCGTAATACAACGTGATACAAACAAACTCCCTCGACACGGGAGCAACGGATCTGGATGTTTTTCACTGCACTTTGTTGTACAAGAGTTTGGGAGCTTGTACAACAAAGTGCAGATGCCGACATCACAATTTTTACTTGACACCACACAAGGGTTAACTAATCATGCATTTAGCAATGATGGCGGTAGTGACGATTATCTCTGACCGATCAGTAACAGCGCATTCAAATGGGGCGAAAGCGTTAACGCTTGATGGAAGGCTTGTCTGAAGCGTGCTCTGCCTAGGTTATATGTATAAGGCAATCTGATTGGCTGACGCTCGCGTTGCCGCTTGAAAAGTTGAGAAATTTTTAACTTCTGTCGCGAGCAACGGCAGTGACGCGTCGCCAACGGATCCACAATTCAGTTCGCCAATGCTTGACGTCACCCATTAAAAGTGAATGGGAAGCGTCAACGCTAACGCCCCTTGTGAATGCGCCAGTTTTTAAGCGGCTTTATACTTCTGCGTCGTTATACGGCATAGCCTACGCAGAGACGCAAACTCTACGCAGTAGCCTACAGCGTAGCCTGACATGTACCTCTCCCAAAATGTAACAGAGCATCAATGCTACGCGGACCGCAAGCGCTGTGATTGGGCTGCTAGAACCCCTTCCGTCAGGTCATTTACGACTGTAAAAACGAAGATAAAAAACAATTTTCTGAAATGCGTTAAGATTTACTTAGCTCATCGTTCTAAAAAGCACTGTGTGCTCGGATTGGTCAGCTACTGTATGCATTTTGTTTTGCTAGCCTAAATACCTCATGTGACAGAGATGTTACACCCCTTTCCATGACATGGCACTGGCAGCAACAATACTTTGGGCGGTGTTGTGCAAATCTTCCCACACATTGACGTAGATATGTGGGGACGTGTTTAAATGAGGTGTTTTTGGAAGGCATGGGTTAAGAATATAGTTTTGAGACTTTAATCTTATGGATCTTCAATATGCAGAAACAGCGTTTAACACTTTAAAGACTAAGGAAAACATGAAATTGCATCATATGACCCCTTCAAAAGGGCGACAGAAGTTAAAAAGCCTGGTGAGAATGCCAGCATCTGAAAACGACCATAATGTTTGCTACATAGGTGTCACATAGGACTTTGGAAAGAAAGGCGTATATGTTAGAATATATTGGCAATGGCTTGCCGCCTCCTTGCATGTTTTTCAAGCTGAGATGTTATTTATAGACATTTAATTAGATGTGTCACACAAAGTAACACATTTAAGATAGCGCTTGCCTTTACATCAGCGTTAAGCTCGTGACAAAGCCTGAGAAAGTAATCACACTTGGTTTATGATTTACTTAAGAAAAGCGTGATCCTCCCACAAGAGAACATTGTGTATCAGAAGTCATCTGATAAGACATAATCCATCTTTCATGTACTGCTGAGATTATATAAGTCATCTATATACAATGTTTGACAATAACTAATAATCTTCTAGACTGTCTGACAAAGAGTGCTTTTATTACACTGAGGTGTTAAGCAAACAACATATATTGTGCCATTGGTGAAACTTGGCAACCTTTATTGGTTTGCGCTTTGAGTAATAACAGTTAATGGCATAGTTACTCTTAAACTAAATTCAGTCATAATTTATGTATGCTCGTCTGCATCGTGTTTTCCTGTAAAACACAAAAGAAAAAAATGAAAAAATGTTGACAATTAATTCAATTTTTGCTTTCAATGCACGAACACATATGTGAAGAAATGACAGCAATCTTGTGAATTATCACTACAAAAAAGCAAATACCAAGTGCTAAGCTTGACGGATGACCTTGAATCATCTATCCGTCATATCATAGCCTGACATGAATAGCCTGCCATATGGTCCCAATCCAATGATCTAACATCCAAAGCACATCAAGGTCCTCAAATAATCGAGTTTGAACTTTTTTATGGCGAATGAACCAGCGGGTTACCCTCATTCCCAGGCTTAACGTCTATCTCCGACATGACTGTAGATTTCTCCAGCTCTGAAATGCTCATAGTATTTCCCAAAATCCTCATTGGGGTGCAGGGCCCTCACCTGCCCCACTGTGCGGACGCAGCGGGCATCAAAGCTTCTTTTGATGCTTCTTAGAGCTGGATGCTAATCTGTCCGCGGACACGTGGAAGGCTAACTGCACCGGTTCCTAACGTATGTACCAGGAGTTTATTGAGCTGAGTTATCTGGCTGGAAAATAAGTGGAACTGCAGCAATAAATGGTTGTGCAACCTTTCTTTCTGCGCGTTCATTCAGAGGGCAGATCGGCGAAAAATCTCTCGACCCATCAGTATGTTAAAGGAGTGGCTGTGTTATGCAGGAAAGCTCTGCTCACTGAACGGTTTCATTATTTCAGCGATGAGCGCTGCTGGCATGGAAAGAGAAAGAGTTTAAATGAGGGTAGGAGGGAGATGAGGGCTTTGTTTGGTGCAGGTTTACATATTTCTTCTTTGTAGCGTTCCTTCAACACAATGCATTGAGAGACTGTGACTCATATGTTTTTGTGTGTGCACAATAATTCTTCCAAGAAGGATGTGTTCCTAATCAATATCAATTAATGTGACTCTTACAACAATCCTCTGAACTAAAAGGATTTTCCCACTAACCTATACATAACCTTAACCCTTAAATCATTAGCCAATGATTGGTTAATAGCAGTGCTGTTCCAGGTCATTAAACCCTAACCCTGAAATCATACAGTGCTGATTGGTTAATAGTAGGGTTGTAAAGGGATGGAACGTTTCCTTTGGAACTTAATCTGGGGAATTTGGGAAATATTCCAAATTAAAAACTTTTAATGGGATTTTATTGGAATTAAAAATAGTAAGGTGTCCAAAATTTTGGGTGGTACAGTAATTCTGTATGATAACAGAAAACTGGCTAGCAGAATGTAGAAGAAAGTGTATCACAGCTTGGCTAGCCTTATACATTTTCAATAAAAAAGTGCTACAAAAGCTTACATTTAAATATGTCGTCGTTGCCCGATGAAACTCACGTATGTCCAAAATGGTTACTTTTCAGGAAGTGAAAAAACACTGTTATTCAAAAGCAGTTGAATGTAGCGTTGTCATACTTGGTATGGTATCTTTACATGTAACTATATTCTTGCCAGTGTAATGATAAATACACATTTGACCAAAATTGAGTTTAAATGGACATACGTGCATATTTGGTGGTCGAAAGAATGGTCAAGTCGCGTTTCATATTGACAGATGAATACGCTCAGTTTATTAAATAGCCTACATCTTAGTTTATTAAATTTATTAAGTTTATGGTAATGCTAGACAGATACTTTGTTTGCACAATCCTACCGTAATTTTGTCACTCCTAGACGTACGTCTGGCGTCAGGGGGGAAACGTTTACCTAAATGAAGGAAAGTCATTGTCTCACCAGGCTATGTTTATTCGGCTATCCAGTGCTGAGGTTCGATTAAACTTTACAAGACCGGTGAGATGCTTCCACAGGGCGGGAGATACGCGGCGTGATTGACAGCTTTGACACCAAATGGATATACGTGAAAATCAGATGACATGATTTCACAACTTTTCATTGGCCATTTAGATATGTGTGGATATGAAATTGTTTAACGCCAAACTTAAACTTAATAAACTTACGTTCAAAACTACTTAGAACACTATCTAAGGCTTCATTGAAAAGTAACTTCGCATCTGCTGCTGTGCTGGATACACAAAACTGCTTTGGTGTGTCACATAGACGTCATCATCGTCTTGCTGCCCCTTCCCCATTCTGTGATTGGTTCCCTATATCAGGGGCAAAAAAGGTCCATAGATTCCATGCTAGACTTGCAGTGTGAATAAATTTGCGTGCAAGGCATCGTGCGGAAACCCAGGCTAATTAATTCCCATTAATTCACATATATACCTGTTAATTCCTATATATTCCCATTAATTCCCATGGAAAGTTTTCAGTCTTGAAAATTCCTGGAATTTTGCAACCCTAGTTGATAGGAATGTTGTTCCAGGGTGACCAACATGATTAAGACATGATTTTTCTTGGTTCAATCCAGGTCTTAAATTGTGCTGGATCTGGCATCTTCAAGTTTAAATTTGTGTTGTCTTAATTATACTTATGTACAGCATGTGTTGAATTCATTTTTATTTTGTTTTGGGTTTATTTGCATGTCACGTGCAGTGACCATGATAACCTGTATGTGTATATACCTACCTAACTGTAGTTTTGGGACAAATTTGTACCCAAAAGTGAGCAAAACCTGTACAAAACCTTGTTTGGGGACATCCTCATTTGTAAAAAAAAAATAAAATGCTATAAAAATATACTTAAAATATATAAGTTTAGACAGCAGCCCTCAATAAACTGTGTGCCAGATTAAATGCGTCTCAACGGTGAAACAAAGGAAAACAAAAACTCTCACGCAGCAAAAACAGCTTGTGTATCTGAAGGTACAGAGCCAAGTTTGAGTTTTCATTCCTCTCTTGTTAATTTTTTTCTAGCATTACTTGTTAAATTGCTGCAGTGCCTTGATACAAACCCTCTCGGCGGCAATAGAAAATATTTTTGCTACAGCTGTTGTGCATTCATTGATGTAATGTAAAATGCGCTCCCGTAATGCAAAATATTACATGCAGCTCACCAAGGGCAAAGTTTTCTCTCAGACAGAGTTTTCAGAGAATGTGCTTTGGTGTCTCTCTCTCTCTCTCTCTCTCTCTCTCTCTCTACCTCCCAGGCCCAGCACCAGGGCATACATGCCCAGGGGCATTCACATTCTGGGGGGGCAACAAATTGGTATTTGGGCGACCTGTATAGCTCATACATATATGTAAGGGATAATGTATAGGCAGCAGGTTGTTAAAACAGAAATAAGCCACAAATGACACAAATACCCTCTTTGGTTTAATCATTTGTAAATATAACATCATATATGTTATTAAAAAAGATTAAATTTAACTTTTAATATTAAACTGAAGCGAAGGATTTTCAGCATCCGGTTTACCTTGTGTTATTTGTTTTTTGTGGTTGTTACCTGAAAAGAACAAAACTTGGCATGTTGTGACTGGCCCATCAGAATTAAACATTTTAGAAAGGCGTGTAATACATTTAATTTCATTTAATTTCATTAAATGCACTTAATATAAAGTTAAATAAGAACTTAAATAAGACGTGATTAATATGTTTTTTGAATAGCGCACATCCTGTATGGCTGTGTTTTGTCCATTACACAGAAAGTCACGTTAGCAAACGGCTAACGCATGCTCACTTACAGTTTTGCTATGGCCCGGTTAGCTTACATAAATGCTTCAATGAGTGTAAAATGTTAGTTTATGTCGTCGTTTTTATTGCTTGGGTTAATGATGAATGATGTCGATAATGTCTTCTCAGTAAATCACGTTAGCACTAGGTCAATACATGTTGCACTATTGTTGGTCTGTGCGGAGACTAGAGGTCTTCACGGGTCCACTTAGATCCGAAAACCCGAGGTCCGACCCGAGACCCGATCGGGTCTAAAAGTTTCACATGTGCCTGGGACACGGGTCGGGTACAATAATAGCGGCATCGGGTCTCGGGTAATTTAAATATGAATGTGTTTTTTCTGAACAGACCCGAGAAGACCCGAACTCTCTCGCCTGTGTGCGTCAATGTCCTTTTCAAACCTCTCATCTGTTTGCCAAGAGCGCTTGCGACATTGTGTGGTTGTCGGAAGGTTCATTTTCGTTGAGACAAACATGTCAGTCATTTATAAATGTACATTTTAGCGGTTACGTTGGTGTCGTCGTCAGATAACAAAGTAAAACGAATGGAGCAGCTCACCAAATTGGTTGCAAGGCCACTGGAGTTTCTTTCTGTCTGACTGCTGCGCGTGGGTCTGCAGAATGCACACACGTCAGTGCCGTTTACATTCGGTTCCAGTTGGGAAAAAAAAAATTTCCACTAGTTCGGGTCGGACTCGGGTCTAATTTTCTCGGGTTTGTCCTCGGGTCGGGTCTTTCTTTAACATTTTTTTATTTATGCACGTCGGGTTCGGGTATGAAGTGATTCGGGTCATTTCGGGTCGGGTACATTTCTTTGGACCCGAGAAGACCTCTAGCGGAGACTCTGTCAGTTAACCAATCAGAGGAAAGTAGGCTACAGAAGGCTGGGTTTAGGAAAACTGAGTCGTTGAACGGCTTCACACGAACCGTTTGGGGATCTCTGAGAAATGGGGTAATTTTAAATGTATATTCTAAGAAAATTACAGTGTTTTCTGACCTTGCATGCATTTAAACCTGTTGTCCGGGACATAAACAGTGATAGGATGCTTAAATTTGGCATCTTACTGGCTCTTTAAGCTAACTTTAGCAGTTAGTATAACTAATCACTGTAGTTGGCTGCCTCGGTATGCGACAATAATTCAGTAAGAAACTTTTGACTTGACTTATGGTTATAAAAAAAAAAAGGTTATGATGAAGTGGTTACTGTGAATACGAGTGTATGTTGATGGTTGTCATTGTTTCCCCTCACTGGGGAAAGTACTTTATAGAAACAATAAGGCTTTATACTTTTGCAAATGAAACACTTCATTCAAAACTTTACAAAAATGTATGAATACCCAATTATGGAAATTGGCACCGTATGGCACACACATGGTTCATACAATCTGTTTCTGTTCGAACCACTTACACACTGCAGTGCTCAATCTTAAACACTTAGTCTAGGTTTGATTTTCTTTCAGTAAAGTACGTGTATTGTTTAACAAAAAGTGTAAGGCTGTGAGGTTTTGCTTCTTGAGTATCAAGCCATTGTATTTAGCAATTGTAAAAAACCTGTTAAAAGTCTGGTCAATGAATAAGGACGTACATAAATACATAAATAATTCAGTATGTCTGGATCTATATTGGATCTCATTTTGAAACACAATTCTGATGTAGCGAAAGAGGCTTAGAATATTTTAGGTGGAAATCCTGTTATGGTGTTTCACATGTCAGACTGCATGAAATATGACAACTGGGGTAATGTTTAGAGCGTGCTGTCTAAGCCCTGAGCCGTGACAGAAAGTTAAGCTGAACTGAATGCATTTATGTGTTCGGTATGGAGAGAGATCCAAGTTTTTAAAAGTGACAGACACTCAACTCAGGTCTGACTGAAAGACGTGATGTGCGGGATTAGTCGATGATGCAAACAAATGTAGACAATATACAAGGTTGCCAGATAAACCATAATAGGAAAACTGTATAACCTTCACATATTGAAAGATATACAAAGGGGGGCCGAGGTCGCAGGTTTGTACGTCCTTCGATTTTAAAGAAGCTTATTTTGCAGTAAAAATGTAAAATGATGACTTTAGGAGCCTGCAGGTTTAATAGCTTGTTTTATGTAGCAGTAGGCTGAATGAACACACCAGTGCTCGTCTACAAATGTCTGCCTTTCAGTAAATCATTTAGTGTGAACGTCACAAAATGTAATTAATATTCATGACCCAATCTGTACCTGAGCCGCTATAGTAAGTAAACTAGAAGAAAAAGAGAAGAAAATGTATTTATACAACATTATAAAATATTACATTTCTAGTAGTCGGTTTTAGACCTCATTTTTGAGCTTTTATGATAAAAATAATATAGTTACTGAGGTCTTTAGAAAGTTTAAAAGTTAAAACTTTTACTATTTCATATAAGAGTTTCCATGGCAACTGAAGCATTTGAAACAGTGCCACAAACACACAAATCTACAAACGCTAGAATAACATTTGTAGTTAGATTCTTACTTCTTTCATTTAAACCATGTTCATATTGTCCGCCTCAAGCATCACACGAGTTAAACGCGGGCCGTCCGGTTGCGTCACTCTGTTTTCCGAATCCTCCGAGCAGAAATGAATTCGGTCTGAGCCCCTGAGGAGTGTGAAGGTAAACCTCTGTTAATGCATGCATTTCTGAAGCCATGCAGGGTGCTGGAAGCCAGCGAGCAGTGAATCAACATGTCAGAGCGCATTGTCTGCCTTATTCCTGACAGCTGTCTCGCACAGCTGCACGGCTTGCTTCACTGATCCAGGGTCTGTTTCTGTGCTCAGCTAAATGGGGACTTGAAATGTGTGGGTTTGGCTGTACTTGTGTGGGTGAAATTTGGGGAGTCTATTCAGGAATATAGTGAAGAAGTGATCATTACTACTGTAAGGCTCAGAAAGCATTCAAATCGTAAATTTATATCTATAACAATGTTTTGTGTGGGGGGTTAAGTATGAAAACTATTCTTGAGTCATTTGTATAGCAGTTTTTATAGCAGTTATTGTAGGGGCAGTTTTCAGGACATGGCTTATCCTAGTTCCAGACTAAAATGAACTATGGATAATGGTCTATGGATAATCCGGCCCTGATCAGCGCCGTTGTTTTGTCTCAAGATGCACATCAGTATTGTTTTTTGTAAGGTTTGTTTGTAAAAAAATTTAAGAATTGTGAGCATTGAGATGATGACGTCTTAAGAGATGGACATGAAACAGAAGTTGCGATTGTCTTTATTTTTTTGTCGTGATGCACATCCGATTGAAACGGCTTTTGAAATGAGAAAACTTGGATGGGACTTGATTTTGTCTATCGGGAACTGATTGGATCGTTGGAAGTTGGGGATTGCTAATAAAGCATGGAGGGCGGTGGTGGTGGCGCAGTGGATAAGACACACGCCTTTGGTGTGAGAGACCCGGGTTCGAATCCACGTGACACACCATTTTGTCCCTGACCAAGACACTTTACCCCTAGTTGCTCCAGAGGCGTGCGACCTCTGACATATATAGCAATTGTGAGTCGCTTTGGATAAAAGCGTCAGCTTAATGAATAAGTAAGATGATCAACTGCAGCGACCAGTGCTGAAGAGCAGTTAACTACAAGTAGTGACACTACTAACTTAACTACATTTTTCTGTAGCTTGACGGTAGTTCAGTTACTTTTCAAAAAGTGTAGCTGTAACAGTAGTTAAATACTTTTTTCCAGCAAGTCGCGGTGTAGCGTGACCAAACGATACATTACGTTGTGCCTTTTAGCAAAGAGCAGCACTGAGCACACTACTGTATGTACTTCTAAGATCACAGACTAAAATTCTTCATTACTGGCATTTATTGTTCTGTCACGCGTCTTTGTTAAGATTGTCTGACGAATATGTACAGAGCTTGCAGGGGTAAAGTGAAAAAAACACTCATATTATAATGTTCATGATGGAGCGGCATGATGCCAGAATCTGACGATGTAGAGATTAATTGTCCATGGCCATATTTGCACAAGTTCATATGTCATAAAGAAAAAAACAGTAAAGCTTACACGTTCATATGTAAAGTCCAATTTATAGTCGTGCACAAGGTCTACAGCGTATCTATACCGTAGGTTATCCATAGTCTCTGCGTAGCCTGATGTGCACCTCGCCAAATTTTTGTGGGTTAACATTTTTGATAAAGATTATGATTACTGTTCATTTTAATACTTTTCAACACAATCGTGACCAGTCACGGAAAGTAGGGACACAAGTCAGGTCTGGGCATTTTGAGTTATTCACAGATTCTGAAAGTGCAGTTTCTAAGCTTTCCAACGATGTCTAACACATGGAAATCTGATAAGAAGTTGTGGCCATTTGAATATAGGAACTCAGAAATACTCAAACCGAGAAAATCGAAACGAAAGGGACTCTTCTTTCCAGCTGGGGGAGACAATAGGGCTCATTTACATCTCATTTAGCTAAGCCATACCCCCTGTAAAGCCGTTTTGAGATGTTCTAGCATCATATGTGATATTTTATGACCAAATGAAAACATGCAAAAATAAACATGACTCTTTTTACCTTTGTGGGGATCACAAGTCGAATCCAGTCTGTTTCAGATTATCCAATGACCATTTTTCTCCACAAATGCGTATAATCCGTGAAATATAGATTGTTTACATCAGATTTCGCATGAATGTCTGGTAATACAATATAATATACAATCTGAAGACTATTTAAATCGTAACATGTAAGGGTATATGAACTTACACTCCTTTAAACACATGAACCCACCTTCAGTTTGTATTTAAAATAGGGAAGTAGTATAATAGATCATCCAAACAGCGCCGTCGAAAACGTGACATCCTTTAGAGATGTTACCAATGGCTCGCTCGTTCCTCCATCAGCCAATGACTTCATGGAAAAAATAGTTGGTGGACAAAACATGTAGCCAATTATACGAAGAATACAACGATATCTTTGTAACTTCTGTGTGTTTGGACTCATGCTGCAATGCAAGAACTGACATGGATATGACGTCAAAGTACCGCGAGAGCGAGTCGAAATTAAACTACTCCGTAAGATTTCTTAAGAGCTCTCGTGGTACTTTGACGTCATCCGACTGCGGCCCCGCATAAAGTCAGTGACGCGGCTGACGTACGATGCGGCTGACTGTTATTTGTTCCGCCCCAGCTTCTTGTATTTTTCTTTGGTTTTGTGCGCCTGAGCTTTACAGTCTGGGGAGACGCAGGCTATAAGTTTGAAAAAAAAAAAAACTTAGCAAACATGTCTGAGAAACAGGGCAGCCGCGTCACTACAGTCACATGACTTCACGCTCGAGCCGGAAGAGAAGACCATGCTGAATAAAGTCGTAATTCTGCTATTTTTGGACTAAACTGTATTTTCGATGCATCAACACAATCTTATCGACCCACTGATGTCCCATGGACTACTTTGATAATGTTTTTATTACCTTTCTGGACATGGAAACCATACATAGATTTTCAATGAAGGGGATAGAAAGCTCTCGGACTAAATCTAACGATAAAACATCTTAAACTGTGTTCCGAAGATGAACGGAGGTCTTCCGAGTTTGGAACGACATAAGGGTGAGTCATTAATTAGATTATTTTCATTTTTGGGCGAACTATCCTTATTTAGTAGTCACGCTGTTCCCTTTGGGGGCGGAGGCGAAAACAAAAGCTTATACAGTATGTAAATATACACACAGACATTGACGCCCCCCGCTGCACGCTAGAATCTCCGGAAAAACAAGCCTATTTCAAACGCAAAATGTACGCTTTTAAATATACAAAAACTGCTATCTCAAACATGGAGAGGGTTCTTTGTGATCTCAACTAAAAGATTCTGCAATAAAACGAAAATCCCAAATTTTGAAAAAAAAACTTTGTTTCTCATTTTCTCGAAACTTGTGCTGCCGACTTGTGTCCCTGGTTTCCGTGACGGGTCACAATTTGTTGAATCTTCGACATTTGGGTATTGAACAAGTTGAGGTACCACGAAGGGGTGGTGATATTGACAAAAACTTTCTACAGAGGAAAGCATTTTTTATATAGACGGTTTCAGCAATAACAACATAAACAAGCAGCGTTGTGGGACAAACTTAACTTTCGGTAAACCACGCAAAGAATCAATAACAACAGAGTCCTTTTAGAGTAGATTATTTCTGAAAAACAAGCAAAATAAACAACAGGTACTGCACATTACCATAAAGCTACACTTAGCTAACGTTACTGTGTAAAATGTGTACTATATAATGTATACAATCTTAACTACAGATCGGCTGCCAAACCTTCCTTCACAAAGCGGTGATCCATGATTGCCATCTTCCCTTGTCTTTAAGAAACTAAAATGTGTAATTTTCGATGAGGTATTTGTTTCAGAGTTCAGTTTAGCCACTAGTCAGACCATTAAACAAACATAACCGCGACAATGCACGTGCACCTGATAAAACCATCTATACACGTTAAATACTCTTTTTTCAAAATGTCTTCAAAAATATTTTTGATCTTTCTTTTGTTTTGTTATCTTTTTTGCCAAAAATGTCTTAATTTTGTGAACATGTTGAATGCCTGATGAAGACCTTTTAGGTCGAACAGTGCTTGTATTTTAATAAATTATCATGGGAGCAGTGGTGCCAGTGTCCCAATTCTTGTTTTCTATTAGTGAAGCATTTTGGCCAATTGTGCACCTGCCAAAAGTTTTTTTTTTTTTGAAAGTGCACATATATTTTTTGTTTTTTTTTAAAGATTATGAGAACACTCAAATAAAAATAAATGCACAGATGAATAATTTATAAAAAACACTTCAATTCCATAAAGAATAAGAATTGTCCATTGGGATTTCATGATGACTTTCAAAGTTTTATTGCATGTTGATTTGAGAAACTATTTTCTCAAGGTGCTATTGAAACTATAGGTACACAATGTCCTGCACAGTGCATTTATTTTTTTCATAATACTTTCCGAACCAAGGCCATTGTAAAAGTGGGCGGTCACAGTTGTGCTCTGTGTCCCGGTGACTCACCTCAGCCGTGACAAAGGGGAAATCTGATCCTAGATCAGACTTCCGAGGGACTTCATGAGCACAAACCTCTGTTCTCTCAGTTTCACCCCACCTGTCTCAAGAACAACCACAATACAATTCCTCTCACTGATTGTGTGTTGTTATGCACCAGAGAGCCAGCAGGAGCTCTGTTATCAAAGAAACACAGAGTCACATTTCACAGACAATTGTCTTGTTAGAGCGCCAAAGCCATAGCGTTGCCTTATTGCCAGGAGTCTTGCATGCTTACAATTATTATTATGTGTGATTTTGTGAACTTTTAGGCTGTGTGATGAGGAACTTTTTGACTTGAATTGATGAAGAATGTTTTGTAGATATGAAGATGTGTAGCTTTTTCTAGCTAGGAGCCAAATGTCAGAGGCATGAGAGTACAGAGTAAGAATGGAGGATTATTTTCACGATTTCCCCTCCTGGCTGTTTTGTGTTATTAATTCATACCGACTCTTACTATGAAAGTATCAAGGGTAGTGTCTTGTTTGAAACTAGCATTCGTGACATTGTCTGAAGGGGTTTAAACCGACTGGTGTAGATGGTTACATTTTCATTTTCCTCTACCTTTTCTCGATTACTCAAATATGTCTGCTCAAGTGCCTGCTTCACAATCTCAGCCTCTTAGTCTCATTGTATTCGGCTAACGTGACCCACAGTCCACCCCCTGATCTCTCATTCCCGTCTTTGTGATTCCATCGGTGAGATGGCAGGCAGTCAAAACACGCTCAGATAACAGGCCGGTTTCTTTCTCGGCAGTAAGCATACGCTCCCTGACTTAGTAGGACGGTCCTTTCAGTTCCGGTTACTCGCTCGCCCCCCTCTCTTCCTGTCTCTCTCACCACCTGCCTATTCTACCCACCCTGTGTCTCTCTCTTTCCTCACCCTGAACCTGTCTTTCTCTCTGGCATTTTTCTGGAATCTGCATGTGAATCGTCTCTCTTTCTCCTCAGTTCTCGTTCTCTCTCTGGCTCTCACACCTTCACTTTCTTCCCTGCTTCTCTGCCCTCAGATCTGCTGAATTGTAAGTGACAAAGGGAAGTGTGTGTCAGGATTAATCAGCAGTGTCAAACAATAAAAACCTCAGCAATTTCACCCCTGCAGACAGTGAGGTGAGTGTACCTAGTGAAGCATTAACACAAGGGCTCAGACTCTCTGTCTTCAGGTTCGGGGATGTGTGCTTTTGCAGAGGTTGTTGAAGAGTTTTCAAAGCGTATTTGTCAGATCATCATAGCAGCTGCTGTGATGCAGATGTAATGAGCTCATCATAAATGATTCCTGAGAAGGCAGATGGTCCGTTGTGTATTATACCTGCATTAAGATTGATGTTTCCGTCTTCTCCCATCACAGCAGATGTCTTTCAAACCTGCACGTCTAATCATCTCTCCATTTTCACCTGTAACTATTTGCACCTTTAAAGATGGACATCTTTTCTTCTCCTTTTATTTTCTTTGTGTAAACATAACAAAGTCTTTAACACATACACCTCATGTATTTTTCAGACTTCATGTCTCTACCTTCCTTCTGTAGTTTAGATTATGAAGGCTGATGTTATACTAGATATAGATAACCAGATAGCCTCAATGTGTCTCTGGTGACCTTTCAAAGAAAGGTTTGGAGTTCAGTAGCAGAATTCAACATTGAGCTCTACTGATATCATCTATGGCATGCCGTCGATTACCACAGAAAAAAAAAAAAACAGAAACGATGTGTTGGCAGATATGCACTTATAATGGAGCAGAGCAATCATGGTATGTCAGCCTGTGTAGTCTTTTGTAAGGGCAATTGTAACTGTCTAACTAAATGTTGTGTCTTGCACCTAAACGTGTCATGGCAATTATAGGAATAGAATTGAAAATCTTGCAAATCCAAATCTTGTATATCATAATGTTCCCGTTATATTACGTAAAGGAAAGAAAGTCATGGTTTGGGAACAACAAGATGACAGGATTTTTAGTTTTAGGGCGTACTGACACTATGCTTACCGAACCGTGTACCCAAGTATGTTTGACCCAACTAAAAATGTAAGTATTACAGTATTGTAGTAATGAAATGATTTTCTTAAACGTAATAAAATCTTAGATTGTATGAGAAATATTGTCATAACTGACGTTTTAAACATTGCAAATGTATTATTAGTGATCCTTGCATTAATGCAAAGCATCACTATTGTGATATAGTGTAGAGACATGGTGGGCTTGTTTCACTCAGCTTAATCACATCGGTGGATGTCAATTCCATAGCAATCATTTAGCGAGACCTATCCACCTTATTTTTGGCAATGTGGGCGCCGCCATCTTTGAGCTCTTTTGTGTAAGACTTCCGGTGAGCCACTAAAGCTAATGGTAGTTGTATTACGAGGGAAACGAGTGTGGCGTTTTGATTGTTTATTATAAAATTAAGGAAGACTGGCATAATTTGTACAGTTTGCTGTAATAGCTGGTACAAATGCAGTAAATCTCTACAAAACATTTAACCATAATCCATGCACAAGAGCTGAATTTGTATGTGGCGCACGTGCACCCATGATCTGTATCCACAGTAAAACCTTTCATAGAAACTGCCAGTAAACAATGAATACAATAATTGTTAAAAACAAATAATGTAATGCTGATAAAAATATGCTGATTTAGCTGGTTTATTTATTCTGCATACTATATATTATTTAAAAAATGTGATTACAGTACAGAATAAATTGCATGTGTTTTTGTTATGTTTTAAATGAAAAAGCAAATAATTTTAAAATAAGCAAATATTTTCCTAAGCTCATGTCTCCATCTAATGCATAATAAGTGATGTAATAATATTTTCATAAAACGAAAACAATACTGAATACATATAATAGTTTAATATGTTTATTATGGTTTGTTCAAAAATTTTACAATTGAATAAGAAATGCTGCTGACTGTCGGTGTATATTTTTCTATACCAGAACATTGTAGACACGTGGGTGGTTTCATTTCCTTCAACTGTAATCATTGGTGGATGCTAGGGCTGTAACGATTAAAAATGCCTGTCTGAAATGGATTCTGAATCGCAAGGCTGCGATTCTGTGTTTCATGCACCGCTTGTGCGTATACTACGGCATTTGGTCAGTAGCAAGTCCTCATCAATCTAAAATCATTATGAGTCAGAATCGTTTATAACGTGCATTTAAAAAAGCAACACTCGTCAAACACAATCATTCAAAATATTCTTTATTATCATGAAAATACCTGAAACAATTTGAAGAACAGCGATATAAATATTCCTGTAGACATTTCCTGGAATAGCGTTCGTAATGCTACAGTACTTCATCTGTGGCACATAGGGAGTTTCTGCACGAGAGCGCCCCCTGGCTTTGGGATGTGCCGGGATTTCACCGTAATTCATTAAAATTCATTCATTGAGAAAATGCGCATTTGCACGATTAATCATTACAGCCATAGTGGATGCCAATTCACTCCCTCTCAGCCACCCCTGGGTACCCTAGCAACCGCATAGCAACAGCCTATCAACCACCCAAGGTACCCCAGCAATCACATAGCAATACCCCAGCTACCACCTAGCAACCGCATGGCAGTCCCCCAGGTACCCTAGCAACCGTATAGCAACACCATATACAGGATTTATTGAGATATTATCAGTATTGTATGCCATGTATTGTGTATTGCATTGTATCATGAGTTACCCTATGACCCCCCCCCCCCACCCATTAGAGTGCTCCCTTGGATACTTTGTAGTTTTAGAGACATTATAGGCTACTTTACTTTTTAGTACTTTATTTACCCTAAAATATTTGAAATGTCTAACTCAGGATTTAACAAAATGGTCGAAACACTTTGGGGTGGTTCCCAAACAGAGCTTATCCTAGTCCCAAACTAAAATGCATGTTTGAGCTGCCTTAATTTAAAAAACATCTTTGATTCATTGAATTTAATACATTTTTTAAGGTAAATGGTTGCAATCAATTTATTTAAGCTACATTTATTTTGAATCATTTTTTTTCAGTGTATCAGCGTCATTGTCTACTTAAATTGTCTAAATATAATTAAGACCTAGTCCTGGATTAATCTAAACCCTGTCTGGGAAACTGCCCCAATATTTTAGTTTCTTCAGACTATTTAAGATGGAAGGTGGATAGTAAAATAATAAAGTGTGTTGTATTTTATCGGCCCACACAAACTAGCAAATCTGTGAGTCTGATATCACTTGGACTTTATTAATTCTGCCGTGTTAATGGAAAGAGCAAATACAACTTCCCTCCACATCAGCTGAGACTACACAACAGGTCCAAATGATCTGCCATGTGCAGAAACCTTCAAGTTCATCCTTGTATTACTAGTAAAGATGCTGTTAAGATTCAAAACACTTTGTGAAGACAACCCATAAATAACACCTAATGTGCTTTATTAAATAAAACATTTGAACAGTAATTGCAGCTTAATTGTACAGAGAAATTGAATGTCTATGATTATGTCTTCCTGTTTCTTTCAATTAATTGCGCATATAGGTGAAAAACAATTTAACGCATACATTTCGGCATAAGCTAACGTCTTTTTAGACATGTGCCTTTCTAATCACGCTAACTGTTACGGATGAATAGATATACATTAGCTGAGAAAAAGTTCAGAGCATAGAGGAAAAACTGATTCAGTGCCGTACTTTGTGATCCTTAAATCATTGTCATGGAGGAAGGGTTTTGCTTTCTAATTACCATTTACAAGAAGAAAAGCATTTGAATTTGTCGAAATGCTTTTGTACTTCTTAGTAAAATGAAGCACGGCTTTAATAGATGAAGAAAACTTGCTGGTAAATTGGCTAAGAAGTACAACTTAATGAAAGATGAAGAACTCCGATTTTCTCATAGTTATTCAAACACGCAGATGGTGAACCAACCACAGCCAATTACTGTACTGTCTGAAAGTAAAAGTTCCAATCAGATTGTTCGATTACAGTGCAACTATCTGTCAAGTTGGTGGTTCTTGTGCAGAATGAGCAAACTACACTGTAAAAAAATTCCGTAGAAATTACAATGTTATTGCAGCTGGGTTGCCGGTAATTTACCGTAGATTTACATTTATGTTATTTACTGGCAAGAGTTTGTTCAAAGTTAAATAAATTTTAAATATTAACAAGTCTTTATCTTTACAGAATAAAACTATACAATAAAAGCCTCATGCAAAGCATTCTGGGAACCAGAAATCATCATCAACCTTTTTCAGTTTTTTGCTTCAGATTTTGTTTCCCAGAATGTTTTGCTTGATGCTGTTTTTTAGGTTTACTCTGTAAAGACAAAGACTTGTAAATGTTTAATGTTTATTTAACTTTGAACAAAATGTTGCCAGTAAGAAACATAAATTTAAATCTACGGTAATTTACCGGCAACCCAGCTGCAATTTCTACGGAATTTTTTAACTCCAATGTGAGGATGCACAATATAAAAAAACTAAATCGGCGGCACCAGAGCAAGCACACTTTCGCAGTTCCTCCGGAAATGCATTTTCTATCTACAGTTTTTATCTATCATTTATCTAATCTAACTAAAATAAATAAAACACATATTTTCATATAACACATATCATCACATATTTAATAAATACATTAATAATTAAAGAATGTAATTACAAAAAATTATATTAATAATTCACTGCAAAAAATGATGTTCTTAATTAGTATTTTTTCTTGTTTTCAGTAGAAATATTCAAAAATTCTAGTTTTTAGACAAAAAAATACAATTTAGGTGAATTTGTGCTTAAAACAAGCAAAAAAATATGGCAATGGGGTAAGCAATTTTTTTAATTAAGTGTTTAAGAAAAAATGGCAGGTTGCCCCATTGGCAGATTCTTTTGCTTGTTTTATAAACCAATTCACCTAAATTGTATATTTTTTGGTCTAAAACCTAGACTTTTTTTCTTAGGTGATTTTGCTTTTCAAGAAAATGCATCTTCATTTAAGATTTTTTAGATATTTGTACTGAAAACAAGACAAAACAATGACTAAGTAAGAAAGTCATTTTTGGCAGCGTTTAAGCATGATGGACCAGATAAATCATCATCGCTACACAAAGCTCCTCTGTTTTTGTTCATGTTAGCTTGTACCTAGGTGGTTATCTGATTATTTGGCCATGCATCAGTGGGTAAAATCAGCATTGATGTGATTAGAGCTTTTTAACCCGCTTGAGTCAACTTCTTCAGCACTCTGAGCTGCACATTTGGCCATTGTCATTATAATGAGGTGCTGTTGTCGTAAGGGGCTGCAAAACCACCATGGAGGCGTTTTCAGCCTAACTCGCCTCACAGTTTGAGGTGGAACACAGTGATAGGATATAATGATGCTTAAGGCCCTCAGCAATCTTTCCTAAGTGGCTTTATTTGAGGTTCGTTGCTCCCACACACACAATTTCGACCAAGTTCTTCGAGCATGCTGTGCCTTTCCTGGAACAGTCGGAAGTTTTGACTCTATTAATGTTGTTTGCATGAAAGGTCTGATTCTGTGCCCAATTGTCATCAATGAGTACCACTGTGAGTGAGGACATGGATGAGAAAATTTCAGCTTAATTGTTGTTTTATTCTTGATTTCATTACCACCAAGAACTTCACTTCTGCTCACCTGCATCAGATATAAAAGCTGCTTTCTGTAGACAGTTTTGTCTGAGACAAAAGGCTTATGAGAAATGCATTACACTGTAACAAGGCTGAGCAGGAGTGTGCAAAGATTTAAATGATACATCATCAATTGCGGTTCACTTCCACAGTTTACATAACAGATTACGTTCGTGCCAACTGCGAACCGAAGCAGAGCACAAGAGGAATTTAAAAAACCAAAGGAGCCTCAAGTCGAGCTTTCTACAGTATCTCATCACAGAAGTGTAATTTTTCCTTAAAAAGATCTGGATGTGCCTGAAAGAACCTTTGCCTCTAGATTTGGTTCTCATCATACAAAAATGAAAAACAAGTCTAGTCTTATTTTAAAATCCCTTTAGCCCGTACAGTCACCACCATGCGCCTGCATTTCACAAGACCACAATCCCACTAAGTGTTGTTTATGCATTTGTTCTATTTATGAAGTAAATGCGGTTTTAGAAGGTTGTTACAAAGAAGAAGGCAGGTTCACAAACATTAACATACAAGAGTAGAAACAAAAACAGCCCACATCAATAGATTCAGATTGTTTGAAAGACATTGGATGGTTGGTATTAAAGTGCACGATTTTTGCACCCCTATAAGAGCATTGCCTTTTCACACTGTGCGACATGGATTGTTTAAACTTGGGTACAAAAAGCATGTAGACTCTACGATGATGACACCTTTTGAGTCGGAGGCTTTGAAGGCTGCGATACACGTTAATAGTATGGAGGTCGTAGCAACAAACACTTGGGGTGGCAGTGGCTTGGTGGTTAATGTAGGTTGTATACAAACTGGAAGGTTGGTGGTCAATCCCGGGCTCCACCTGACCAAGTGTCGAGGTTTCTTTGAGCAAGTCATGGGATATTAGCAAACGAGACTTCATTACATCATAACTGTTTCGAAACATTTCAAAAATCTGATGGTTCACCACTTTGGGGAAATGATCACAATGACCAGTGTGTAATATGGTTAGTTGAACTCAAGTCAATAAACATGCATCCTTTAGACATGGGGTGGGCATTCCTGGTCCTGGAGGGCCACTGTTTTGAACATTTTAGTTCCAATCATTATCAAACACACCTGAAAATCCTAATCAAAGGCTACAGGATTACTTGGAAATGACTTTGGAGGACAGTGGCCCTCCAGGACAAGGAATGCCCACCCTTGCTTTAGATTCATAGTACAACCCTACCTCAAAGCATTTCATGGTATAGTCACAAAAGATTTGATTTATTTTTCGTGTTTAGATACACAATTTTCTGCTTTTTTCGTGTCATTGATCACAAATGTCTTTTTAGTGTCACTTAGCATGAATGTCTTATGATTAATTTCTTTTTTATGTAATTTTAGTTATTGTATTATCCTTTGGGGTTGGGGTGCAATTTTATGTATTGGTTTCTACTTGGTTTTTCCAATTTTAAAACTATTTTTGCTTGGGGTCAGATTTGGGGTTTGGGTTAGGATGTTAGAAAGTCGTTCTAACCCCAACCCCAAGTGACAATGGTAAAAAAAATCATAAAATGACATGGAAAAAGAAGTTGTGCTACCGACACGAAAAACTTTTTATAGATATTTGTGCTAAGTGACACGAAAAATACACGGAAAAGCAGAAATTAATAAATGAAATATTTTGTGACTCTACCACAACTTGCCTTGAGATTGGGTTTTGAAAAGGTACACTGTAAAAAATAAATTGTTGGCTCAATGAATTATTTTTTAGTAATCCACAGAAATTTTACGTTCACTCAATTTCTGACTCCAAAGTGTTACCTGGATTGATGTTTTTTAGTTGGCCCAATTTTGACTCAAATATAAAAAAGTATGTTTGCTCAACTAGCTTTATAGTTCATTCAACTAAAATGTTTTAATCAGTTGAATCTTTAAAAACTTACAGCAAAGACTCTGTCAATTAAATTTTAAGTATTTACTCAATGTTTTATGTGTTACTTCAATTAATATTTATTATTTGGGAATACTTAATACATTTTTTTTAAATTATTAATCAAATAATTTATGCTGGTGTTGTTAACAAATAATTAACTTCAGTCACATAAAAACAAAAGCTTTATTCACTTATCATACAGACTGAACATACAGAATTAAGTCTTCTCTAAATCGAGGGCATAAAACAGTCCAAAAGCACTCCATAAACAGTCAGAACATCTCCAGGGCCATTTAGGAGAACTTCTTTCGCCATGTATCCCTCTCTGCCTCTCTCCACATCATCACCGCTCTGGTTTGATAAACAGAGGAATATAAATACATACATAAAAACATGTTTAATATAATAAAGCTTGATGGTGAAAGACTTTATACCCTAAAAATGCCAAATTTCCCTCAGACATCACACGTAATTGAATTAAACACTATTGGGCTGTTTTCTCGAACAGGACTTATCACTGACTAAAATACTGACATCTCTTAACATATGAGTGCTATTGTTTTGTCTCAAAATGCACGCCAGTATTGTATTTTATAAGGTTTGTTTGTAAAAATGTCCCAATTATAATTAAGATGGAGTAATAAACCCTGTCCGGTAATCTTAACTAAAATAGCTCCACTTTAACTCGGACACATAACATAACACACCTTTATATAACTTATATCTTTACAAAAACGTCGAGTATTTGCGTCTTTGCCAATTAATATAGTCTAAAATTAACATTTATTTACAAACACTTACCTGACGTGAACTTGAGGAAACGGCTGTTGACTTGTGTCATGTGAATCAGTAAGTGATTCAGGCTGTTAGGTGCGGATTGATCTCAGATGAAATGACCTGTGTTCCAGTCCAGATCCTTCCGAGTTAAGACATTTTAAATTAAAAACTCACGCACATACTGTACATACATACACACGCGCGCGCGAGCGGGTCGCGCGTACGCGCGCGCGCACACGGGTACACACACGGGTATATTTAGAAGTTTTATTTAAGATTGTTATGATATTGGGACTATTTCTCCCCCCGCTCCTTCAGCTCTGAAGTTCAAATTCGCATGCAGTCCGGTTATAACGAATGTAAAAGATATGAAACATCACTCAACAGCCATATTAATTAAGTGCAATCCTAAAATATGATTTAAAACATAACCCTTTCATTGTTAAGTATGAGAAATTAAATTGAATTAAATCACGTTTAAACGCCACAGAGATATCAGAGCCAGCAGTCGATTTCTGATGCGCTTGCCGAGGCGAGGCTGCGCTGGGCAGGGGTGTGAGCACTTAAGCGCCGGTGATTTTCTGGAGCTCATATTGAGCTCATATGGAGCTCCGTCCGAAAGTGTCCGAGCACATTTTTAAATAGGCGCTAACTTTATTAACCGACCGCATATTTAAACTTTGAGCACATACATTCACGCCTGAACAACTCTTACAATTACATTTTGTGACCAAATAACAGTAATATTATGAGCATTTTGTTGTCAGGAAACAAAGCTGTCATAAGTCCACATATTTACCTGATTTGTCTTAATTAGTTCAGTCAACATTAGCCATTCTGAATGTTGACTGGAACTGAAAATAACCATTCATTTAATGTTTTAAACACAGATTTATCTAGACTTAAAATAATATGTCTTCTCAACTAGCTCAAACAAAAAAATTGGTTTAACTTATATATTTTTGCCCGTCCAACATTTCATTAATTGGATTTTTTACAGTGTAACCATTTTTCCTACTTTTTGTTTACAGACGCATTTAACGTCTATTAGGGCTGCTCGATGTGAGGAAAAGTTGCGATGTGCGGTGACATTATTTAATGTTGCGTTGACGATTGCGATAAATATTTTATATGTTTTCATGTTTTAGGGGCCATTCACATGTCGGGCCTAAAAACGTGTGGAAAACGCTAGACACATAGGTTATTGACACTGCCTACTTTCATACTATATAGTATGCAAAAAGTTCGAGAAGTAGTGCGTTTCGCCTACTATATAGTATGGAAGTATGCGGTTTGGGACGCAGGGCATGTCTTCAGGACTAAACGTGATAGGTCAAACGTTTATTACATGCGCTTACCGTTTTCTGTCTAACCCCAGGCTGTCTGTTGCGATGTGTTCATCGCGTGAGTTCATATCGCGATGACGATGAAAATTCAATGTATCATTCAGCCCTAACGTTTATAATTAAAAAGGGAAGTTTGGTTGTTAATGATTTGTTTACCCTAAATAAAACTAAAAATACAGAATATAATTTAACTTAATGGCTTAATTAAGTTAAATAATTTATTTTCATAGTTTTAGAAAAATCGTACAATGTTTGGACTGAGATCTTGTACCTTTACAATGTTTTCACCAGCAGGTGGCACCATAATTAGGAGTTTTGAGCGTTTCGAAACAATGTTCAATTGATTTGAAGTTTCGAAAAGCTTTGTTTTTCCCATCACATAGATGTTCCACATCCCTCGTTCATCTTCTGAACACAGATTAAGATATTTTTTATTAAATCCGAGAGCTTTTGGAGAACAAAATATTTGGACCTATTTGGTCTTCTTTGGTACAGTTATACCAGAAGAGGTACCAGAAGCGAGGGCCCACCAATAAGTTATTTATCCTGGGCCTGTACATTTTTGGGACTGGCAGCCAAACAGTATTGTCTAAATTGCCTCGCGTCTACCACCTGACCAGCGAATCTTCATAAAAAATATCATGCAGCAGGCTTACTGAAATCTCTTAATTGAAGACTAGCATTTAGACTAGCATTTAGCTTCTATGCTAATCAAACATACCTGACACTGATGATCAAATTCTTAAAGAAAACATGAGAAGTACAGGTGAGGAATAGGGTGGCCATTCGTGCCAGTTCCGCCAGACACCCGGAACAGGATTTCGGGTGCGTTTCCCCGGAAGTCGCGTTGCTTGACCGCATATGTCATCAAGGTTCTTTTCAGTTAAAATACGTTAGAAAATTAAGATATATTTCTTTTAAGACGTACAATCATTGTAGTTTCATTCTTAATTTGAAATGCAACGGCTGCTTTTCTGAAATTAAACTCGAAATAGTAAACCTTGATGATGTATGCGTTCGACCAACGCAACTTCTGGAAAATGCACCCGAAATCCTGCGGGGCGTGTCTGGCAGAACTGACACGAATGGCCTAGTGAGAAAGGGCAGGATGTGCATGAAAAGTATATTTATTTTGCCGTATAGTAAATGTTTGGTTAGCTACATTTAGCATAGATTTTTCCTCTTGTTGCCTAATTTCACCCGACCAGAACAGACCATTTTTGGTGACTAATATTTTGGGTTTGCAACCCACCCACTGGGGAACCTTTGGCTTAGAGGATGTTTCTGACAGGTGCTTGGAGGAGATGATATTGTGCACTTCCTCTTTATACCAAATTAGCAATGAGTCATGTGCCACCATTATATGACGTTGTAATGAACATCAGGCTGTTTCAGTAAGGGCACTGACAGCTGTGTAGAGGGGCGTAGAGTCTATTCTTAGGTTGTTGTTATACTTGGTAGAAAAAACAAAACTGAAAGCTGTGAATTGCCACACTGTCATTGTGGTCAAATCTGTGGTTTTTTAAGTTTGTTTAAGTAGATACAGATGGAGTGTTCAGAGAATATTCTTTTGGTCTCTCTCTCTCTCTCTCTCTCTCTCTCTCTCTCTCTCTCTCTCTCTCTCGGTCAAACCTCTGCTGAAGCCAGAATCCCACAGTTAGAAGCTCAGGCTTGTTTTCCACTTCATTTAAAGTGTTTTCACTCTTCTGTGGTAGGAAACTGTGCTCAAGATCTCCAAAAGCCTTCAGTCTACATATAGAAAGATAAAAGCTCAGCTGAGAGTCATTAGTCAAATGTTAACAGGAGTTTGTTAAGACAAATTCAGCAGAACCGGGGCACAGCCGGTGACTGAAAAGCCCATGTGAAATAATGGCAGATTATTATTATCATCACAATTCAGCCAACGTGTACTGCTTCACTGAAGTGTAAATGTGTACATGAGGATACACTCATTCTTAAAGAGCATATTCTTTCCTACTGTCTTTATTTTGCATTTTGTAAGATAAATAAGATAGAAACAGTAAATTATGAAAAATGACTTCAGGTGGGTTTTTACAGGCAAAGTCACATTTACCAAAAAGACAGTTGGACGTTTTTAAGGCGCGTTCTTGTAAATCCGTCTGTCAGACTGTAAGAATTGCATGCGCTTGGCAACAAATACATCTCTAAATTGAATGTGTGATAGAAGCGTGGCTCCGTTTTGTGTGTAGTGTTTTCTCATTTACCCGAAAATGCTTGCGAGCTCAGAATGTAAAGTTAGCCCTCAGGTAGAAGAACGGGCTGTTTTTTACACCCAATCTCAGCGGCTGTCAAGCACTCAGATGAGTTTCCTGCAGATCCTGCAATTCCACAAGGTACGCCAGCTCGCTCTGCCATCAATCCGTGGACCAGCGCTCGGTGCATGCTAAAGACCGCCGCTCGATATACAAGACCATGAGGCTTGATAAACACCAATTGATTCTGTGTGCTGGGAAAGACACAGGAAAAGTGCTTAAGATGGCTATCAGTGTAAAGAAGCTGAAAGTGGATGGGCAAGTCATTGGTTATGCCACTGATTGCTGCTCTTAGCCTCTCTCAGCTTCTGTCGGACTGGGAGAAACACTCGGGGGGGAAATTCACTAATCGCATGTGCTGATGGCGCAGTTTATTTACAAATGCTGTCCGTGTTAACAGTCTATTCGCTAAAGTGTATATGCAAATCGGGGTAATAGCACAAATGCACCAACTAAGATTTTTGATCGCCACAAAATAAATTCTGTTCTGAAAAGATTTGTGTTTACTTGTTGTAGACATCACGCATTTATAGCAGATTGATTAAACAGAACTGTGATGGGTTGTCAGAGCCCACCTGAGTCTTAAAGTGTCGTATGTATTTAAAAGCCAAAGCCAAACCCCAACCCACCATCTCGTCTCTCTAACACCCCATCCATCTTTCTGCTCTTTCTCTGAAGCCATGAAGGATTGAGGCCTTTCACCGAAGCTCTCGGGAGGGGAATTCTTGATCTCCGCTGCCCATTATTCCCGTAAATCTGGGCTCGGCACAAAAAAAGCGAACGAGGACGAATGACCAGCCTGTGGCACTCTTAAACCTTGATTTAGGATTCATTATCTGGCGCTGCTGTAATGGCTCATTTGTGTGTCCCTTCAATGGCCCTTCACTCCCTGCACGACTAACAATGCACATCCATTACCTCTCAAGCCCCGTTTGTTACATCTGAACTGTGTCGCTCACTTAAGTGTGGCTTTGTTGTTGAAGAAGGAAAAGATAGTAAAGGGGATCTTTATACAGATTCACCATTAGGGGTGTCACAATTCTCCAAATCCTCGATTCGTTTACATTTTCGATCCTAAGGTCACGATTCAATTCAATTCTCGACTTTTACATTTTTTAAGACAAAAAAATGCTACGCCATTATTATTTATTATTATTTTATAGTTTCACATGAACATGCACATTGCGTGCTTTTCCTCGCATGGGGGTTTGTGGGCTTCACTACGCGAGAGAGCTTGTAGAGAGAGGACTCCTTCTTGCACCCACATGGACTGTAATGCGCGCGTCTTGGACTCCTAGCATCTGAAATAAATCCAGCGCGTCATAAACAGCTGCGCTTCTCTCGGTCTCACGTGCACGCGCTATCGCATCTGTCCGAAGTCTAAACATAAACTGAAGTAGTAATCCTCACGTATTTGTTCAGTTTTATGCGTTTCTTGCGAGCTGAAGGGGGGTGGTGATAGCGCAGTGACACTCGCCTTTGGTGTAAGAGACCCGGGTTCGAATCCACTGTGCCACACCATTGTGTCCCTGAGCAAGACACATAACCCCTAGTTGCTCCAGAGGCATGCGACCTCTGACATATATAGCAATTGTAAGTCGCTTTGGACAAAAGCGTTAGCTAAATGAATAAGTAAATGAATAAGTAAGCTGAAGCTTTTTTTGTTTAAAATATAACCCGCTTCATCTTGTCGCCTCTCTCACTCACGCGCACGTGCAGAGAGCTGCGCTCTGTCCGAAGTCAGATCACTAGGTATTTACTCTTTCCCCGCCATTGACGAGATATCTCGTCAATCAAGAGAAAACGCTTCCCTGCCAATGACGAGTTTTTCCGTCTTTCCGCAATACCGCTATTATCCACTAGGTGGCGCCGGAACTTTTAAAACCCGGAAGTATTGGCCTATGGCAAGCAGCTGCATGTCCGTGTCTGTTTTAAAGATCGCTCTGAATGGGATTTGCTCAAAATGTGGTGTTTTTGCAGAAACCTACCCATATTCAAAAGCTGATTACAAAAGAACCACTGAAGGTAGGATGAAACATTTTTGGGTTTGAAAGCAGAGGGTCTGTTCTTTACTTTGGTATATTGTATGTTTATATATTTGAAGAAGAAAATTTTCTGGAAGACATTAAACTTTTGTGAAAATCATGAAAAACGCTGGCGCTGGCTGGCAACTTTTTTTAAAAACGCTGGTGGTTAAAGAGTTAATCCTGTTTATGATATGCATTTCAAGGAGTTGTAGCAATACATCCCTTGTGTTTAAAATATAAATTGCGTTCCGCTGAAACAATGTTTTTAAAGGCACCTGAGAGAGTTTTTCCCCACTTGGCAAGCCGACTGGATGTGACATGCATGGGGCATCGACAATCCCATTTTTTTATTCGAAGTTCGAGGTCGTGACTTAGTTTCGATCGATTTCGATTTAAAATCGAGATACCCTTATTCGCCATACATGTTGAAATGCGTTTTCACTTGACGTTTCGCTAATTTATCAAGTTTAATCTACATGCTCTTCAGTATGAAAAGCGTGATAAAATTACTATCGATGTAAAGTACAGCTTTCAATTTACAGTGCTTATTTTTTATTTGTGACCACATCCGTTGAACGCATCTTTGGCTGTTTCGTCATGTCCCTGTGCTCCTTTAGCAGCATGTTTTCATAGCTTAAAGCAAGAATGCATCCTGTTTAATAGCATAATGCAAGAATGCATCCTGTTTAATGTCGGTGTGGTTTGGTAGGACTTATTTTTATACAGCATATAAAAATATTTGCACTTCTGTCGTATGAAAATTACTCACTGTCATGTTGTTACAAACCTGCATAAATGTCTTTGTTCTGATGAACACGAAGGAAGATATTTTGAGAAATGCTTATAACCAAACCGATCATGAGCCCCATTCACTTCCATAGTACAGTAGTATGGAAGTGAATGGGTCTCATGAACGGTTTGGTTCGCAAGGGTTAGCATACAGTACAAAATGCTAATTTCATCATCAGTATGTGTCTAATGCACACCAACCGATTTTGTGACCTTGTGTACTTTGTACATGCAGGTCGCACATGCGCAATTTGTTGCTCATTAAGTATACTTTGCAGTTTGCAAGGCTGTGTATTGGACTGTGCAGGTACGCTTGCGTATGCATACAAAACTAAATATAGTTTGGCCTTTACTGTGCCTTATGAGGTATGCAGTTTATCAGTATATGTTGAATGGGCTCAAACCCACATCCTTTTACACTATTAACACAATGCTCTACCGCTGAGCTAACATGAACGTTTTCATAATAAACATTTTCATATAAAATTGACTTGTTTAATTGACCACTCTAATACATACTTTTCTAATTAAAAAATCTTTAGAAATAACCAGTGGGTAACTTGCAGTATTTCAATCCTACGGACACAGTTATTTATGTATTGCAGGTGCTTGTGGCCGCCACGCTGTGTCCGACAGCCGAGCTGAGAGCCGGTGCTAATCTTTCAATTCATAAAACATCATTAAGCAAATAATTTAATCGACTGTAATTTGATTAAATCTGATTGGTTGCAGTGAAATGGAGTGTGTTTGTAACTCTGTTATTTCCATTCATTTGTCAAAACAGCTCATTCGGGTTTGCGTGCACTGCACACTGCTAACTAAAAGAAGAAAGATTGTCACTTTTCCCTTCCAAGAAAACCATTTCAAGGATTATGAATTATAGATAGTTCACTTCAGAAGATATGGCACGCAGTTTTTTCTTACATATGAGGGTCTAGGGTTGCAAAAGGGACCCTCTGTGTTACAAAGAAACTTAAAATGTGATTTTCCAGCAAATCTTGTGAACAGACCGAGGCGAAGCAAGCTGCTAGAACTGGGCGTTGCTGAAAGAAGTAGAAGCAGTCATTTCTCTTAAGTCTCACAGGATTTAACTATTTGAATTATTTCTCTCACAGAGTTTCAAAGTGAAATTTCCAAACGCCAAACTGCAGTCTTGTGGTTTCAGTTTTTTTTAAACATAGAAGCATCCATATTAAGCCCAGGCAGTATGAGCTTTTCAGGTTTTTTACATATATAGAAGTCTTAAAGGTACAGTAGCAACATTCTGCTTGTGCATTATCCTGCTTATTACTAGGGATGCACAGAATCCAGGATACAGATTTAATTTTTGTGTATATTAACCTTAACCAAATGATGTGCAGCATCCAGGTTACGCTGTGTTATTAGTTTTAAGCAGTAAATATCTAGGAATAACAAACTTCACTTTTTTTAAGCTACATTTAAACAAAGATTTTTTGTTTTGTCCTCCTAAATTTTTTTTGTTTAAATGTAGCTTAAATAAATTGATTGCAACCACTTACCTTAAAAAATTGAGTAAATTGAATGAATCATTTTTTTCAGTGCTGCAAATGTCGTAACTGGCCAATCAGAATCAAGCAAGTGTAATAAAGGAAGAATACGACGCTACAGAAAGGGTAAAATATGGCCAGTCTGTTTTAACTTACACTTCTGAGTCTGTCTGTGAATTGCAATTATTGCTCTGAGCCTCAGGGGTCTGAAGTGCCGAGCAGGAGTTTGACTCTGCGTGTGCTCATTCGGTTTGGAGGAATTTCGCACTGCTAGCATCCAGTCGCTCCCTTGTTAATTAAATAGACATTGTAAGGCATGTCACCCATATGTTCTCTGCAGAGAAAGACCGTACCAACATATGTCCAGCCTTCAAACTCCTCTCAGACAGACGCAGCGGGTCACAGATGATGCTGGGAACGTCTGGGGTCGCTCCGACTTACCGCAGGGCAACCACTAGTTGGACTGGCTTGTTTACTCTCATTCACTTAATCCATATTTACTGGTTGTAAAGACAAATTGCGGTCAGAACATCAGGTAGTACTTGCTGGTTAGCATGTTGGAGGTGACACCTGCGTGGCATGCTGGCTGGGAACAGTGACGTGCAGTAAACACAAATCTGCGCCTCGTAATGAATCTGTAGCCAGGGGAAAATGTCAATTATATTCAGTGAGAAAGAAGACTGAGACAGAAATTAAATCAATGTATTGTAATCTTCCTAGGGCGTCCTATAGGGCAATTCTAATTAAAAATCACAATGACCCTTAATTCTCTTAACCCTGGATTATAATTACTGCAGCAATTTGCACTGCTTACAATTATCATACTGTAAGTGTGCGAAAGTCATGAGGCAAAGTGTTTGGGATTATTAAAAAAGGGTGGGGGAAACATCCGACCATTTTGTCTTTTGTATCAATTGTTTGACCCCTGAGTTAAACAATTAACCAGTACTAACACCTATTTAGTTTAAAGTCTGACTCGCTTGAACCCTCCACAACTTAGTTGCATTTCAAAGTTAAATTAGACACACAAAATCACTGCTTTATTAATTACAAAAATTATGATAATATGTCAAGTTATTATCAAGGCGTATGGCAGACACCTTTTTAAATGTGTTTGGTTTAATATACAACTTTTAACAAAACTTCAGTTGTGTGTCACCATATACAGTATAATGTACACTACTCATAGCCGGACTATATCGAGTCTATACTTTATATAGTTGGCAAAATAGCGGCTATTGCTTGCTGTTTTAATTCATTATTGTTTTATTGACTTCACAAATCATATTTATCCTAAAAAAAATTTGATAACTATTAATAGTTTAACTATTAATACTAATACACATAATATATACACATAATATTTTCTGTAAATATGTACCATTGCATATTTTTAAATGTTTTGCCATTATGTATTTTTTTATACCATTTTTGCCATTTATGGTAATAGTAAGAAAACATTAGACACAAGAAAAGTTACTCATAGCTGAACTATATCGAGTCTATACTTAACATAGACATTGAAACGATGCATATTGCTTGCTGGGAGGTTTTTTAATGGCTTCACAAATCATATTTATCCTAAAAAGTTATTTATTATTCATAATTATTGATAACTATTTGTGATTATTAATCATTTAAGTATTAATAATATACACATAATATTTCCTGTGAATATGTACTGTTGTGCATTAGTTGCATATTTTTATATCATTTTTGCCATTATATAATTTTTTAAGTATTTATTTGCAATTTATGGTAATAGTAAGAAAACATTAGAAACAGGTAATGTTACACCTAGCCGGACAGAATTGAGTCTATACTTAATGTAGACAGTGAAATACGTGTTTTAATGGCTACACAAATCATTATTGATAATTATTAATAATTTAATTATTTATAATATTACACATAATATTTTCTCTGAATATGTACCATTGTACATTTGTTGCAACATTTTTGGTAATAGTACGAAAACTTTTCAAATGGGTAAGATGCAGGTAAAATAATTAGTTTTTTTATGTAAAAGCAATACACAAAAAGTTCATAAAATCTGGAGGAAAAAGACACATAATATTTTCTGTGAAATATTTGTTTTTCTGAATTAGGTTAGGAACCTCATAAGCAGATAAAGCTGTATAATAATCTTTGCGCTGGCTTATGTAAGCCCCCTGTAAGCCTTCTGAAAGCCCTGAACATTTCTTCACAAATGTTCAGGTCATTTGCACATGAGTAACAGTTATTCTCTAAAAGGTTTCCATGTTTGATCTCCTGTCTGGATAAATGGACAACTTCACTGTGCCTTTTGTGTAACTGCACAGGCCAAACCCTAAATCAAATCTCATAATTCTATGTTATATCTCCTCGTGTCTTTTTCTCATACAGTACGTGATCGACACATATACCTCTAGCTTTCTATAAAACTTCTCTTTCACAGTCTCACAGTGAGTTTAGTTTAGAAATGAGTCGCTCACAAAGCAAATCTACACACAAGCTTAGACATTCAGCCCAGGTGCAGGTATCCACAGATATGTCAGATAAATTCATCCTCTGAGTCTGCCTGCGGGTACAGTATATGGACATGAAGGAGATTCTGATCCAATATTAACAAAAATGTTCCTGTCAATATGAAATAAAGCCAAACCATGATCATCCTTATTGTGTTTCATCTGTTTATCTCACTTGAGGTTTAACTTTATACTTTATTATCTAACCCAAAATCAAAATAGAAAAGAATTCTGTACCAAATTATATATACATTTTCATACTCACTACATATTAAAATTAATAGTTTTGATTTGCAAAATGGTGCCTGTTACTGTAGTTATTCTAACACAATAGGCATTGTAAGTGGCACCAGTTAATTTAGTGAAGATCGGTGTAATAAACATACATGAAATACATTAATATGATGATAAAATATTAAATATCATCAAAGACTAAAGAAAATTCAAATAGGAATGCAGAGATATATCATTGGTATCAGTAGAAAAAGCAATTTTCCCCATTATTCATGGGGACCAATGATCTGAGCCAATTATATGCTAGGAATCAAAAGGAGCGAAAAAATGCACCAGAACTCATATTGTGTGGGTTTTTTCTTATTTGGTGACGTTAGGATGACATTTTGAAAAAAAGAAGCAGGTATAAATCGGTATCTAAGTAATCGAATATGGGTATCGGCACAAAAATTTAATGATTTAATAATGACCTTTATACCACGGGTCTGTTGAATGCTGTATTCTGATTGGCTGAGAAATTTTCCGTGGGTATGCATTAATTTCTGATAACCGCACACCTAACTTGTCAAATGTCTTCAAAGGAGGCACCAGAGCATTGTTTGTGGTAACCGTGGTATAAGAGGAATAATTGGCTCTGGTCCTTTAAATTATTTGTAAATACTTTGAAAATAATAATGCCGCATTGCACCTTGGGTGTGCATTATTTTCTTATAATTCAATGGCTCGTCATCAATTATTCCTTACATAATAGCCAGCTGTATATTGTCCAAATGTGAAGAGATCATTATCTCACGACTGTGTGTCTGAAGCTTAGGACGTTCAGACAGGATTCAAGTGTGGACAGCAACACAGTTCACCGGGTTTGAGTACTATAGGTGCTACAGGTATTTTAATACCTGTGGGAAACAGAAAAGGATGCACTTGGATCTTGGGAGTGAAGGTGCGAGAGGTTGTTCGACTCTGCCTCTCTTTCTGTATGTGCTGGAGACATCTGTGGCTGAATTAAACCATCTGGACGCGCCGAAGCGTGATGCTTTATGCTCCGCATGTGCTGGTTACAGACATGAAAGGCTCAGACGGGAGATATTAAGTCATATGCGTGTGAAATAAACAGTTCTAGTGCTGTGATGTACTGTAGCTGACAGCCATTATTGTGCTTTTAATGTCAATATGGCATCTTTTTCTGCTGATATTACCAATTTTGGTATGTCATTTTGGTACGTTTCACTTTTTAAAGTTCATTCCTACTGCACATGCTGTATTTGTTATCATCGATTGTTCGTTTTGAAATGCATCACAATGGGGAAGTTTAATGGGTTGTTAACTGCATTTAGGTTGAATTTATTCTGCACAGATGTCATTTTATTTCTTCATGCTCTTTTCACCCAATATAGAGAATTGGTTTTAAATTTATTGAGAGACTGAATTAAAGTAACTGCGGTTTAAAGTGTGTTTTGTCCCTTCCCTTTTTGTGTCTGTGTGCGTGTGCACGTGTATAGATCAATGTTTGCCGGTGACTTTTTTGAGGGCTCATGATGCGAAGCTCCTCACATTTAGGCAATCATATGTGTGGCTCGTCATGTGAAAATATGTGTCTGCTGCAGACACTTCGAAAAGGTTTATGATAAAAGAGACGCTCGCTTTGCCAGAGTCTCGCTTAATCTCATGTGTAATCAGAGTTTAGTGTTAAATTAGAGGCTGTTTACACTTAAAGATGTGTTTTTGTCGATCGGATCACTAGTGGACGATGTTAATGTCTGGTCTGAACGGTGTTCAAAGCGTTTTGAGCTTGTCCACTTTTGACCACTTTCAACCACATTTAGAGGTAGTCAAGAACACTTTCGATCGGATTGCTTTTGTAGTGTCAACGCGCATGTGGTTGAATGTGTTCAAACAGCCACAGGAGACCACCTTCTCTCCGCCCATTTATCTAATCTGAGGTACCGAGCACAATGTTTTATGTCTTTTCTGACTTCTGGCACAAACACACAGTGCACAGCGCTATCTTTAGGCTTTCATTGACAAAACTAAATCGGCTGATCTCTGCGTCTTTCATTGGTTTCATTTTGCGAGCGTGTGAAAGTTGCACAATCTTATTTCATCAATTGCGCTGAAATATCAGAGAAAGCTTTTACATACACATGTACAAAGCACTGTACAGCATGTTTACTTACAATACAAGCAGTGGACTCTGACATAATATTAGTTCGCATCTATTTAAACCCATCAGTACTCCCGCTTGCGTTTAAATGACTGCAGAGGGACTCGCCCCCAGTCTCGACAGACCACCCCCTCAAAGTAATCAAGACAGAAGCGGTCGAAATTGGACAGAAGAGACGGATTTAAATACCAGGAGTAAACGTGATGTGTCTCTCTTATCCACTTGTGATCTGATCGACGAAAACACATCTTAATACCAAGTATAAACAGCCCCTTAGTGTCTTTCGAGTAGGGATGGGCATGATTAATCGACGATCGATAATTGATCGTTAAGAATTTAGTCGATGACGTTCATTTGTTATTGATTAATCGAATACTTTTTTATCTAATGCAGGTTTCGTTGCCTAGCGTAGCGTGTGTCTTGAAGCAATTAAATGAATTTCACTGTGTGGCAGCAATTCAACATTTTACCACCAGGGTGCAATATTTGACACCATACTCCGTTATCTGTGACCTTCCGTTTTGATTTAAAAAAAAATAATCATGAAGAGGTCATGATTTTTTGGAACGAATGAGGTCTCTGTTTAGGAATGCGGCTCGCAGCTGCAGGTTCCGCTGCTTTAGAGTGCCGCATATTCAAGCGCGTATATGGTCCGTTTGTCTAACTAAATGTAGTTCAACTGTTTGCCACAAGTTGATCTTGTAATAAAGGTCTCATGGAGGAAAACACGCTGTATTTTTGTATTCAACATTTTTGAATAATAAGTTAAATAATTATTTTTTATTATAAAAATATTAATGATTAATCGATAGTCGATCGTTAATTCTCCCGACAATCGACTAAAAAAATTTAATCGAATGCCCATCCCTACTTTCGAGTATTCTGTGAACGTGAGCATCTCTTTTATCATTAACCCTTTAGACATGTGTGCAGCAGGCACGTAATTTTATTTACAACACAAGTGACACTACTGTACGAACACATTTTGAATTTGTGCTCTTCGGAACATAAGTCACTGGCCGCCACTGGTATTGATTACCATTGGTTTTACTACAGTAACCATGTTTTTTCTAATGTAGTTAAACCATGGTTAATATTAGCCAGCTAAGTCAAGTAAATTACGTTAATCTTATATGCATATAATGCAAAAATATTTTTCTATCAAATTTTATCTCTCCAAAAATGTAAAAAGTTTGATTCAAAATATAAGATGAAATTTTCATATTACCGTAAATGTTGAATAACAGCCCTTCTGTGTTTACTGATGTTGTGATATTCAGAGACTGCAAGCATTACTGTCTGAAAACCTGGTACTGCAATGATTATTCGTTCATTTCATTCATAGCTTAGACTTCTGTTTCCTTAGTGACACTGCAAAAAAATGATTTCATGAAAAGTCAATATCGTTTATGTTTCCATTCTATATTCCTGCTAGTTTATCTTTAGAAAGCTTGGCCTCTGAGATTTTATAACTGTGTTGCTTTATGAAAGACAGAATTATGCATACAGTCAGTTCAGCATGTTCTGTTCACCTCATTTTTCTTTTTAGTTTTTTGTTCCCTTAAAGTAATAATTCACTCATGTACAACCAGAAGTACAATGGCCAGGCCCTTTCAAGCTACCATATAAGTATCATCAAATTAGTCCTTATGACTTATGCATTATCTTCCAGGTCCTCTGAGAGCATATTTACCTCCACATTTATATATTTAACAGATGCTTTTATCACATAGCATATTTTTATACAGTGCAAGCTATATTAATTTTTTTTTGGTCAGTTAGTATTTGCCTTGAACCCATAAAAAGATGGACTCCATTGTAAAAAAAAGCCAAAATATCTTACGCTGACGTCTTGCGCCAATGAAGTCATGTGGAGCCAGAGTCTGCTCAGTAGTGATTGTAAGGTGGAGCCAAGGTATCATAGCCCCACCCATCAAAGCCCCACCCATTTTCCACTTTGGCTCAATTAAAAACAAAAATCACTTGTTGTCAAACCCTTGGCATCTAATAACCAAACTTATTCGAAAAGTGAACAGTTAAAAATAAATCAACATGATAAGAAATAACTAAAATAACAGAAATCATTGTTGAAAAAAAATGTGAAGTGTAATTAGATTTTTTAAGTTTGGCTCACGTTCCATTCGTTTACATGGAGTGGGCGGGGTTTATGACATAAACCCTCAAAAATAGGCTGGGTTGTTTCAACTCATAATTGGGTAAAAACAATCCATCATAGAGTTATTTCTTAATTATTAAGTAACAATTATTTAACCAGGAAAACCTCACTGAGATCAATAATCTATTTTACAGGAGTGTCCTGCCCAAGATAAGCTGCAGAACAAAGAATTTCAAACACAAATAGACAAAACAACAATTACAACACACCAAAGGCATTAAAAACAGTTACACATCATAGAGTCGTCTCCTAGCTCCTGAATCATCAACTTAAAGTGATTCATGGACAGCAGATTTTGTAATTTCAGTCTCGACTGAAGAAAGTAGTACTAGACCTATCGACAGACCTTGACACAGTCAATCATCAGACCTGCCACCCTATCATGGCTAGAGATCAAGTGTACTCCCCTCCAATGGTTCAAATCTCTCCGACAGATCCTTCAGGGTGTCGTGGAAGGATGCACGGTCCACTGTTCACCAGATGGTCACTGGGGTCCCTCATGGATCAGTGCTTGGTCCACTCCTTTTTTCCATATACACAACATCCTTAGGACCTGTCATACAGGCACATGGCTTCTCCTACCACTGCTATGCTGATGACACACAGATCTTCTTCTCATTTCACCCTGATGATCCCACCATTGCAGCACGTATTACAACCTGCTTAGAAGACATCTCGGCTTGGATGAAGAAACACCACCTCCAGATGAACCTTGCTAGAGTTGCTTGTTTTTTTTTTGCACAACCCACGCTACAGCAAGACCTATCCATTCAACTTGCCAACACAACCATTTCAGTGGGCTAGTGGTTCATGTAGGTTGGTGGTTCAATCCCCGGCTCCACCGGACCAAGTGTCGAGGTGTCCTTGAGCAAGACACCTACACCAGCTGCTCCCGATGAGCTGGCTGGCGCCTTGCATGGCTGACACCGCTGTCGGTGTATGAATGTGTGAGTGAATGTGAGGCTAATTGTAAAGTGCTTTTGATGGCCATAGGTCTGTTACAAGCGCTATATAAATGCAGTCCATTTACCATTTCTCCTTCCAAACGGCAAGGAAACTTTGTGTTATCTTTGAGAAGAACTGTCCTTTTCATATAACATTGCAAAGACAACGGGATCATGCAGTTTTGCGTTATACAATATCAAGATGATACAGCCATATCTAACAGTGCATGCTGCACAACTTCTAATTCAGGCCCTTGTAATCTCCAGGCTGGAGTACTGCAATGCTCTTCTTGCTGGCCTTCCTGTACAGTCTATTAAACAACTCCAATTAGTTCAGAACGCAACACCTTGGCTCATCTTCCAGGAGCCCTAAAAGGCTCATGTAACGCCACTCTTCATCTTTCTCCACTGGCTACCGATTAAATTGTGTATCAGGTACAAGTCACTAATGCTTACTTACAGAACTTTCACTGGGACCGCACTAGTCTCGCGTAGCCAGACCTTCAATACTGAAGGTCTGGTGTTTTTAGCTGCTTTTTCTGGACAAAGCCCATCTACGAGGCTGTTTGACCGACTTGTCAAACAACCAATCACAGTTTGTTTCGTCTAGCCCCACGTTTCGGACTCCCAACAATAACGAGCCGGCTGGCAACAAGTCAGTTATTGAAATAACCAGCCATATCCGAATAGCAAAACATTACTCACCATAGAACAACGCTATGAACTTCATCATCTCCTGGAAATCCGGTTTATTTCAACAAATCAAAAGACAACTTCGTCATTCCCACAAGGTTTCCAGGAAAATGTACGATAAACATCAGACATTTAGCCAACATTCTGTGGGCGTGACGTCTGAGGCTGAGACTACAGTAGGACCACACCAGCAAACTTTCACACCTTCATACATTCCTACACCCCATCCAGAACCTTACGTTCAGCAAATGAGCCACACCTAGCACGTGGTGTTACCTTCACAAAGGGGCACTAAATCACGTTCCCACTCATTCTCCTTCACTTCTCCTTGCTGGTGGATGATCTTCCTATTGCAATCCAGTCCGCCACATCACTTGGAACATTAAAAAAACAATTAAAAAACAATTTCTTCCGAAAATACCTAACATAGATATTGATATTGATGACATTTCTTTCTCTTCTCTCTTTTCAGTTAAAGAAAAAAACTCTCTTTCTGTTTCGGAATATTGAAAACTTCATATAAGCACCTTTTGTACTATTGCCTCCCTATGACACATCGCTTTTCTTGTTTCCTAATCTTTGTAAGTCGCTTTGGACAAAAGCATCTGCTAAATGCCTAGATGTAAATGTAAAGTAGTTAGAGGGAGCTGCATACAAGAAGATTTATCTCAGATTAGTTCTGGCAAATGGCACAGAGAGAGTAAAACATTTATGAGATCGAAGAGAATATTACCCAACATGTTTCTGTTGGGTTAAACAACTAAGTTATGAAAGCAACAACCTTAAAATGAATTTATAAATGATTAAATACCAATGCATTTTTCTTCGCATGGATAAAGGCGGCCAACAAACCATATTATACAAAGTGCAATGATGAGTTAATGGCGTACAGCCGGATATAAATTTTAATGCACCATGATAAACAGCATCCAGAGGAAAGAAGTAAAGATGAAACAAATTGATACCATTCATCGCAATAATCAAGCACAAGCAAGAAAGTAGCAGAAACTAGTTCTCACATTAAAAAAATACATCAACCCCCCCCCCTGTTTTGGACCCCAGGGGGTTAAAGGAAAAACAAAACTTGTTTCGAAAGTATAAACCAAGCTCGATTCTTAGTTTTTTCTTTATTTGAGTAATGTTGGAACTAAAAGAAAATGTGTTGTTTTTACATAACCCAACAGTTGTGTTTGACCCAATTATGGGTTGAAAACAACTCAGCATTTTTTGTAGTATACTGCAGCTCGCCGATACGATCAAGATGTTTTGGCTTCACTTTTGTCCTATCGTTTAAGCTAAAGGAATATATCATTGTTTTATGTGAGGAGCAGATGAGAATTTAAGACACTGTAGTACAGTAGACACTTTAATGATAAATGCTAATAAATTACTTGCCAGTATAGTGAAATACAACACATTTGTGTTATCTGGCATGCATCCATAAAGCTTTTAATGTGATTACTGTTAAGATGACAGGATTTTAAATTGACAGGTTTAGGTGGCTGATTGATGTTTTGGCATCAAGTGTTGACGGATTGTTAAAGCAATCTGCCAAAAAAGAGAAGTCTGCTGTCTTTTCCTTTGTTTCTAAGCAGCAGAACTTAAAACTAAATTGAGACATTTTAATGTCAGCTGCTGACACATGCAGTCTGTGTGTCATATGTTGTATTTGTCACACAAGTGTCCTTTAAGTATCTCAGCAGCAGTCCCGTGTTTAACTTCAAGGTGACCTCTCTTTGTTTACCTGCACGATGAGAATTCATCCGGCCATTTTGAGTGGCACATATAGCCACGGCTCTATCGTCACTCTGCAAACAACAAACGCGCAGACAGTCTCCTGCTTTTATTGGGAATGAGATTTATATCAAGATAATTGATCTGCCTGTTCTCTCAGCGGAAAAGCACATTAATACGGCACAACCACTGAGCGATCCGCCCAGCAGCCCCTGAAGCACAATGAGCTGTCACATGTCAAACTGCCAGGGCTTCTTCACAGACCGGAGGCTGCGCACAGGGTCAGGGTGACCGTGGCAACCGTTCTGCCAATCACAGCACAGTATGATGAAAACGGCACAGGCAGAGATGAGCTCAGAGCGCTTTTAGCCACAGTGCAAGGTGATGGAGACATATTATTTTAGATGCATTTAAATAAATGTAATTTTTTTTACTAACACATTTACTATTTAGGGGCTATCATTTCAAAAGTTTTAATTCTTTTTTCAATTTTATAGTATAGTATTTAACATATAGTATTTTGAATGTGCAATACTTCATATATAGTATTTTGCTATTGGATCAACCTACTGCTTCCTATAACTTTAATTTAATAAAAAAATAAAAAATGAATTCCCATAAAACTGTATAATATAGTATTTAATATATAGTATATTTTCTGTAGGATCAGTTATGTCTCTCTCTCTCTAAGGTTTTTTCCCTAGGACTTTTTTCCCTGCAGGGTTTTTCTCAAATTAGTTTTTTTCAACTCCTTGGGAGTCAGCTGACATTAGCTTAATTTAGATCTTTCTTTTATACGTTACATTATTACTCTGCTGCTCACTGGTGCGGTTTATTCTGAGCTGCTGTACTTTGCTAGTTTGGTTGTCCTCTGATTTTATTTTGTGTTTTCTCTTGCTTTTATTAATGTAAAGCTGCTCTGAAACAATTAAACAATAGTGAAAAGCGCTATATAAATAACATTTAATTTAAAAATTGTCTGTCTGTCTTTGTTCAACATCCCTTCTGTCCTCTATCTAATCATCTGTCTGTCTGTCTGTCTGTCTGTCTGTCTGTCTGTCTGTCTGTCTTTGTCCAGCATCCCTCCTGTCCCTCTGTCTGTCTGTCTTTGTCTAGCATCCCTTCTGTCCTCGATCTAACCGTCTGTCTGTCTGTCTGTCTGTCTGTCTGTCTTTGTCCAGCATCCCTCATGTCCTCTATCTCTCTGTCTGTCTGTCTGTCTGTCTGTTTGTCCACATCCAGCATCCCTCCTGTCCCTCTGTCTGTCTGTCTTTGTCCAGCATCCCTCCTGTCCCTCTGTCTGTCTGTCTTTGTCCAGCATCCCTTCTGTCCTCTATCTAACCGTCTGTCTGTCTGTCTGTCTTTGTCCAGCATCCCTCATGTCCTCTATCTCTCTGTCTGTCTGTCTGTTTGTCCACATCCAGCATCCCTCATGTCCCTCTGTCTGTCTGTCTTTGTCCAGCATCCCTCCTGTCCCTCTGTCTGTCTGTCTTTGTCCAGCATCCCTTCTGTCCTCTATCTAACCGTCTGTCTGTCTGTCTGTCTGTCTGTCTGTCTGTCTGTCTGTCTGTCTGTCTTTGTCCAGCATCCCTCATGTCCTCTATCTCTCTGTCTGTCTGTCTGTCTGTCTGTTTGTCCACATCCAGCATCCCTCCTGTCCCTCTGTCTGTCTGTCTTTGTCCAGCATCCCTCCTGTCCCTCTGTCTGTCTGTCTTTGTCCAGCATCCCTTCTGTCCTCTATCTAATCGTCTGTCTGTCTGTCTGTCTGTCTGTCTGTCTATCTGTCTGTCTTTGTCCAGCTTCCCTTCTGTCCTCTATCTAACTGTCTGTCTGTCTGTCTGTCTGTCTGTCTGTCTGTCTTTGTCCAGCATTCCTCATGTCCTCTATCTCTCTGTCTGTCTGTCTGTCTGTCTGTCTGTCTGTCTGTCTGTCTGTCTGTTTGTCCACATCCAGCATCCCTCCTGTCCCTCTGTCTGTCTGTCTGTCTGTCTGTCTTTGTCCAGCATCCCTCATGTCCTCTATCTATCTGTCTGTCTGTCTGTCTGTCTGTCTGTCTGTCTGTCTTTGTCCAGCATCCCTCCTGTCCCTCTGTCTGTCTGTCTGTCTATCTGTCTGTCTTTGTCCAGCATCCCTCCTGTCCCTCTGTCTGTCTGTCTTTGTCCAGCATCCCTTCTGTCCTCTATCTAATCGTCTGTCTGTCTGTCTGTCTGTCTGTCTATCTCTCTGTCTTTGTCCAGCATCCCGCCTGTCCTCTATCTGTCTGTCTCTCTGTCCTTGTTCAGCATCCCTCCTGTCCTTCTGTGTGTCTGTCTGTCTGTCTATCCATCCATCCATCCATCCATCAATCATCAATCAATCAATCCATCCATCCATCCATCCATCCATCCATCAATCCATCCATCAATCCATCTTACACTTTCCAGAGAGGTTGTCTGAATCTGTCTGTCTGTCCTCGGGATCCTCGTCCAGCATCCCTCCTGTCTGTCTGTCTGTCCACATCCAGCATTACTCCTGTCTGTCTGTCTGACTGACTGTCTGTCTGTCTATCCATCCATCCATCCATCCATCCATCCCTCCAGCCATCCATTTCACCCATTCCAGAGAGGTTTTCTGAATCAGCACTATATTTTAGGCTTCGTCTGGCATATAAAGTCCATTATTTCTCTTTGATTCGGGAAATCGAGTGAATCATATTGGTGGAGGGTGATTTCAGAGCGGAAAGCTTGCTTTGTTCCTCAAATGAAAATATATGAAGTCTTTTCCATTAGTGTTTCGACAGCATAGAGGCAGAGGATATAAACAGCACTTCGAGCTAATGGCTAGTTGAAATGCTAAAGGATTTTTCTCTTGGCTGTATAAAGTTAATATACTGCAAGTTTTGTTAGGTTTGGTAAAAATGAAGGTTTTAGAGATGAGAGCAAGAATAAAACAATTCGAATGAGATATCTTTAAACAGAACTCTAGAAATAAAGAACCCAAATAATCTCAAAAACATTGTCATAAAAAAAGGTTTTACATCAGACTTGCTCATGACCAAATATTCCTGTAGTTCAGGTGGTAGAGCATGGTGTTGATAGCACAAAAAGTCATGGGTGAACACACTTGTATAGCTTGAATGAACTGTAAATAAAAGCATTTGCCAAATGCATACATGAAAATTATCTCTGCATGCTACATACATAACTCATTATTCTTGCTGTTTATTTCCTTTAATAAAAGAAACCTCTAATAACTGCAGTGTTGGCTGAGATTATTGGTTATGAGCAGTAACCTACAGTATAAGCAATCACTTATTCCTCTGGGTTTGCTTGTTTGATATACAACTCTGTTGTGTTGCAGGGTATTATTAGTCTTACCGTTGGGAAAATGTCTATACTTATTCCCAGAAAGATCTTACAACTCTTTCCGGGGAGAACCATGTAAAAGATTTCTATGAGGGATATCACTGCAGTTGGCAGTTAAGATCTTGCGGTTTATTGCACGTCTGGCTGGATTGTAATGCTTATTTTCTGTGCCTGTCTGTCTGAGTCTTGTAATCTGTCTGTCTGAATGCAGGCTAGGTAAGTGGAGTGAACATGCACCTGCAGGTTGTTTCCTGCCGAAATCTGTTCTGCACACACACACACACACTTCTTAGATAGCACATTCAGCTGTGCAGCACGCACAGTGTCTGTGTTTTTGTCTGCCCGTGTCAGGATATATGTGTAGTAGGTTGCAATATAAGGCTTTCATTACTGCAATTTGATTTGAACAGTTAAAATAGTTTACAGGCCCATTGCTAAAATGTAATAGGTAAATCCTTCCCCCTTTCTGCAGCTTAATTGGTAGAGCATTGTATTAGCAGCACAGAGATTATGGGTTTGAATCTCAGGTGAAATACCTTGAATGCACCATAAGGCCATGTTTACATTAGAGCATTTGCGTTTTAAAACGGCATTTTAAAATGAAAACGATCATCGTTTATACTGGCATTTTAAAAAGAATCTTCATCCAGACTATACACCACCATAAAGGCATGAAACATGACCAATCACGTAACTGGGCATGCGCATAAAAGTGTAAAATAACTTATTACTCTAATAATAGCTTACCTTTGCGCGTTTATGCAGCCTAGGGGTGTGCGATATTGACAAAAAGTCATACATGGGTCCTTTGCTGGCAACTATAACAGACACTATTTTTGAACCTATAAAAATGTGTTTGGGAAAGTCTTATACTGTTCTATTTCCCTCCTACAACATATTAATATGATTAATAGGTTAATTTTGATTTTATAACTAAACAGAAAGGTCTTTATGATTTAAAAAGAAAGCATTCAAGTGAACAGTACTAAACAGTAGCGAACTTGAAGCAAAAATAAATTTCAGCAAATGCAAACTTCAATCAAACACAGTAAGAGGTGAAGTATTGCTTTAGCCTACCAGAAATGCGTATTGCTTTAGCCTACCAGAAATGCGTATTGCATTAATTTTTAAAAGTGTGCGAGGTCCGTGCACTTCCTCCGCTAGCAACACACAAATAGCTAAAAGCGCAAGCGCCTAAACGAGCATTATATTAATTACGTTGAGTTTATTGTTTTTATTAATTTATATTCACAAAACGTATCAACAAAACATCGATTAAAATTAAGAGACGAATTATCTGAAACGAAATTCATTTTAAAGTAGCAAACAAAACTTACATTAAACTGGAAAATAATGTCTGACCCATTACAATTCTCACTTCATATTGGCCTTTACAACGCCTATATGGCGTTTAAAATTACAGTCTATCTTTCGTAAGCTAACTAAATTTAAACAAAACATAAACACTTATACTGTTCTAGCTCCCCATACAACATATTAATATGATTAATAGGTTAATTTTGATTTTATAACTAAACAGAAAGGTCTTTATGATTTAAAAAGAAAGCATTCAAGTGAACAGTACTAAACAGTAGCGAACTTGAAGCAAAAATAAATTTCAGCAAATGCAAACTTCAATCAAACATAGTAAGAAGTGAAGTATTGCTTTAGCCTACCAGATATGCTTATTGCATTAATTTTTAAAAGTGTGCGAGGTCCGTGCACGTCCTCCGCTAGCAACACACAAATAGCTTAAAGCCAATAATTTATATTCACAAAACTTATCAACAAAACATCGATTAAAATTAAGAGACAAATTATCTGAAACGAAATTCATTTTAAAGTAGCAAACAAAACTTACATTAAACTGGAAAATAATGTCTGACCCATTACAATTCTCCCTTCATATTGGCCTTTGCAACGCCTATATGGCGTTTAAAATTACAGTCTATCTTTCGTAAGCTAACTACATTTAAACAAAACATAAACACATTAAACCCAACAATACTCAAACATTAACTCTTTCACCGCCAGCGTTTTTAGAAAAAGTTGCCAGCCAGCGCCAGCGTTTTTCATGATTTTCACCAAAGTTTAAAGCAACACTATGTAGTTTCCATGTAAAAATGACTTACAGCTCCCCCATGTGGTTGAAAAGCGCAACAGTGCCTGGTATCAGACACTCTTCTGCAGGCAGGGGGAGGGGCGGGGCTGTGTTTTCTACCCTCCACTGCCACTTTCAGAGTGTGCTTGTAGCAGCTAGGAGGCTGCTCAGGTTGCAGCAACAGTACAATTTGTCCAGTTAAAAGTTGTTCTTTCACTGAAATAATTTTAGAGACATTATTTAAAGGTAAAAAAAACTACATAGTGTTGCTTTAATGCCTTCCAGAAAATGTTCTTCTTTAAATATATAAACATACAATATACCAAATGAAAGAACAGACCCTCTGCTTTCAAACAAAAAAAATCGTTTCATCCTACCTCTAGTGGTTCTTTTGCAATCAGCTTTTGAATATGGGTAGGTTTTTGCAAAAACACCATATTTTGAGCAAAAAGCAGAGATAATTCCATTTTTGTGACGGACTTTTCATAGAGATCCCATTCAGAGCGATCTTTAAAACAGACACGGACATGCAGCAGCTTGCCATAGGGCAATACTTCCGGTTTTAAAAAGTTGCGGAAGCGCGCCACCTGGTGGATAATAGCGGTATTGCGGAAAGACGGAAAATCTCGTCATTGGCTGGGAAGCGTTTTCTCTTAATTGACGAGATATCTCGTCAATGGCGGGGAAAGAGTTAATATAAAACAGACATTATCTATAAAGATACATGTTAAAACAATCCGATATAGGGTTTATAATAGCTGGTTGGTAGATGTTTACAATTTTTGGCAAAACCTCCGCTGCAAACCAACATTTACATGAATAAAATAATTTTTACTTTGAAAATGATGCGCTGTCACGTTAACGTCAGCTGTTCGTTTACATAAGACTCCGTCTACGTTCATTTACATTCAGCGCAACGTCTGAGTTCTCAAAACTAAAACAGGGTCTTCAGCATTTGCGAACGACTCCGTTTATGAGGGTCGAAAACGGTGATGTAGTGTAGATGAAAGGCGTAAACGTAGCAAAAGTAACGCGTTTTAAAGCATAAACACATTAATGTAAACATAGCCTAAGTTGCATAAAAGTGTCCACATGTTATGTTTCTTTGTGCAAAATGGTGATGTCTTGCATACAACTGGTTGAAATGATGTTGCATATTTTATACTGATTCAAAATAACATATGATGTAGTATGTACTGTAGTAAACAGAATTGCAGTAAAGAGATTGTGTGTTGATGTAGCCGATCTCTCTAGCAGCAGCAGCAATATTTTAGCTGTAGTCTATCTGTTAACTCTGCCTCTGATACTACCAGTGTCTCAGACTCTAACAAGCAATCTCATCTAACTTCCATCTCATTTCTCTTGCAGACAAACCAGGGACCAAGAGACACCTCCAGACTTCTTCTACTTCTCTGACTTTGAGCGGCACAATGCTGAGATCGCTGCATTTCATCTAGACAGGTAAGACTACAACAGCTGCAGAAAGATAGAGAGAGAGAGAGAGAGAGTATAAATGGGAGAGAGAGAGTTATGTGTGTCCATTTATTCCCACTTAAAGAGAAGATTTGGCTGTACTGATCCAATATATAACTGATCCAAAGACACCCACTTTACTAACTTGAATAACAATGAGCCCATATAACCTTTAGCATTGCCAAGAATGCATGCTTTTGCTTCCTGCTGCGTTTTCTTTGTTTATTCTGTCTTTATCTTCATTTGACATAAATGTTTAGACTTTGGAGGAAGTTTACAGATGGCAGGTCTAAGGTTAGAAGAGATGTTGATTTAGCTTGCACCTCAATCTGGAAATGTCATTGTTGTTGTCTAAACTTTAAATTGTATTTTTCCTTACGTTTGGACCCTTTTCTAAGATGTCTTGTGACATATCATGACATAGTCCATGTGGTGTTTGCCTTCAGTTTACCCATTGAAATACATTGGTAACTTCAAATCTTACTGTTCTTGCATATCTCATAATAAAATATGTAGCTAGACGTGAGATGAATAAGAAACAATGAGATCTGACGTTATCGTTGTGCTCCCACTTTTAAATTTAGCAAGGTTTTGGTTTAGATATGGCTAAATAAGTTCTAAATATTAATAAAATTACAAAATAATTAAGCCTCATGTAAGAAGAGAGCATGGCATTTTAAAGGGGACATTTCACAATATTTTTTAAGATGTGAAATAAATATTTGGTTTCCCCAGAGTACATATGTGAAGCTTTAGCTCAAAATGTCATATAGATAATTTATTATAGCATGTTAAAATTTTTGGGTGTGCCCTAAAATGCAAATGAGTTGGATGCAAATCCAACCACAACACTAAATGGCAGTGTCGTGGTTGGATAGTGCAGATTAAGGGGCGGTATTATTATAATAATATCCCATCTTTTTTAATAAGATGAACTATTTTTTTACATGCTTGCAGAGAATGGTTTATCAAAACTAAATTACTGCGTTGATCTTTTTCACATTATCTAGGTTGATAGAAGCACTGGGAATTGTAAAGCGTAAATATGGGAAAAAGTCAGATTTTCATGATATGTCCCCTTTAATATAAAACGATGGTAATACTTTACAATAAGGTTTTATTAGTAAAAATTAGTAAATGCATTAACTAACATGAACTAGCAATGAACATTATTCATGATTTATTCATGTTAGTTCATGGTACATTAACTTATGTTAACAGTTTCAATGTTTGATTTTAAAAATGTTTTAGTAAATGCTAACATTAACATTAACTAAAACAAAAAATGCTGTAGAAGTATTGTTCATTGATAGTTTATGTTAGATAATGCATTAATTCAGTAGCTGTGTTTACATGGACAATTGTTATCAGTTTAAAGGGCACCTATTATACAAAATCCACTTTAACGAGGTGTTTGGGCATAAATGTGTAATGGCAGTGTGTGACCACAACCACCCTATGATCAGGGCCGCCTTAACCTAATGTGAGGCCCTGGGGCTGAGAGGTTTTGGAGGCCCCCCATACCCTCAATTTATAGTCTCATTTTGAAAAAAAAAGTGTAATATCTATGTAATCTACATCACAAAATGTAGTTTTCCCTCTTTGACCCAGAAAACACCATATTATCATTAATAACATATCACTGAGCCCACTTGAGCATAAACACAAGACACTTTATTTAACAACCACAAACAGCAACTTGTGGTGAAAATAAAACCAAAAGTATATATGTTTATAAGCTTTATGTTTATATAGTTTTTAGAATATACAAATTTGCAGAAAATTGCCACTCACTAACTAAATGCTCACCACAGTTGTAAAAATATAAGAAGTTAAAGTTAGTTTTAATGTGAAAATGCATTAATGTTAACAAAAGATAAGTCTTTATAGACAGAATCTTGTTTTTTAATCAGTTATTTATTTTGTAGGCTATTGAAGATATAGTATGCATTGTATTTAGTATTTATGCATACTACGCATGTACAACGAACACGTATGATAAATATGCACAAAACAGACAGGGAACATACCTGTATATAAGATCTTTAGATAAGGAGATTATAAATATGAATGGTGCGATCAGGGGATGATCATTTGAGATGGTCTTGTCACGCTTTGAGTTGCACATTTACCGTTGCGTCGTCTTTCTAAACCAGATCTGTGTACTGTGAGCTTACATCGCGTCAAACTACAGCGCTCCAGCTGCGCACGCGTCACTGATATAAACGCGAGTAAACTTAAACTTTATAACAACGAACAGCATTAATGTTCTGGAACCCCATTTTTATTTGGCGGCACAGTTTCTTGCGCACCGTTGGAGAGACTTCTGCATGCCAGAGACGCAGCTGTACGAGCACAGAGAGAGTGAGCGCGCGCGCGAAAGAGAGAGAGAGACCTGCACCTCAGTGCTTATTATGAAATTTCGGAAATCACTCTTTCATTTGTTGGTGGATTATTTCCCGTTTCTCTGTCACACTCACTCTTACATGCAGGAATGCCAAGTTGACAACGCGCACTTAATTACATTACACGGAATAGAAAAATCTGTTACGTCTGATATTTTATTTATTCACAGTAAGTTACCACGGACCAATCAGCAGCCATGTAACGTGCAGTTAGAGTGATTGACAGACAACCTGACAAGTTAAAAAACAAAATGAACGTGAACTTGGGAGGCCCCTGAACTTGTGAGGCCCCTGGGCTTCAGCCCAGGTAAGCCCGTGCATTAAGGCGGCCTTGCCTATGATGAACAAAATCAATTAACCGCTTTTTTTTAATCCCCATTAAACAAAAGCAGTCTAATTAGACATGCTGTTTTGATTCTCTAAGCAATGTGATGTCACACTGCTAAAGCCCCGCCCAAGGCACTGACTGACAGCCCACAGTTTCTGCCTTCAGTGAGTTCAACGTTGTCTGTTATTTTTTTATGTGCCTTTTTGATCTATTTTAACCAAAGCATCTCTTTTGGTAAGGTAGCGAAGAGCAACAGCTCATTTGCATTCAAAGGTATACACATATATAAACAAGGGATGCTCCCACCCAAATAGGGGCATTTTGGACATAAAATAATAAATGATCTGTGGGATATTTTGAGCTGAGACTTCACAGACAGATTCTGGAAACTGATATTACATATTGTAAAGATGGGCATAATATGTGCCCTTAAAATGTTCAATTCAAATGGAAATTCTCCATGCAAACACGTCTTAATCGGAATAAAAAGAGCCAAATGGATAAAAAATTCAATCAGTTTGAGAGGGGTGGTTTATACAACTTGTAATCCGCTCAAAAGGAAATGTAAACACTTGATCGGATTAATAAATTAAACTGGGACGCTCTGCACATGTGCAATCTTCTTCTTTACTGATGGTTGGCAAACCCACTTAAGGGCCGTTCACATTATAACGATAAATATAACATTAACTTTAACAATAACTATATTAGCATCCACATTATAACAATAACTTTATGATTATTTGCTCACGCGCATGGGCACTCACGAAAATATTTGCCTGAATGACATTAACTTTTATTGGATATTTCTTGTAATAAAAACGTTTGCAATTATTTACATGTCACTGAATATGTAAATATGCTGTTCTTGCTGCATTACACAGCATCTATCTTTACACAGCGGGTAACCAGCAAATGTCCTGCTGCATTGGCTGTCAATGTTTTATCGTTCAAGTCGCTCAGAAAGTGATCCCAACGATATTGTTTGTTGTATCTTTATTGTTGTAGTTATAGTGTGAACTCTGCTTTTGTCTTTAATATAAAACGGCTTTCAAAACTATATTTTTATAGTTATAGTTATCATTATTGTTATAATGTGAACAGCCCTTTAAATGTGCATTTCCGCCACCTACTGGACCGGGGTGTGGAGCATATGCGCTCGTGCATTGACGAAGAATTTGCCTAATGACAATAAATTCAGTTTTGGTTGAACTATTCCTTTAAGTTTTAGACTGTAAAACTCATCCAGTACCGGTTGTGCTACAGATATAAATGAAACCTCAAATCTTGCATGTTGTTACCTGTCTGTTTGATCACATTTGCATCTGTAAAAAAAAACAGGCAAACAAATACACATAATAACCAATATATCCCAAAGATGGTATATTATAGAAAATCTGCTAAAACACACAAAACATCACAATGCCCATGGCAACCACCCATATAGCACCCAAGCATCAGTTTGCATATGCAAACACCACCCACATTAAGAAAAATGAATTAGATCTACAATCTGATAGCCTGTGTCAGTTTGAAAAGGTTTATTGACAGCTTCAGTCCAACCCTATTCAACAGTCTTTAAGAAGAAATTCACTCTGAGACCTTTACTTTGGCACTCCCCCAATCCTTTAACTAGAACACCTGTTGTGCAATGATATGCTTTTGAATGGACGCTGAGGGAAAGAAGTCTTCAGCAAGCACACACACGAGCTTCACATTAATGCACAAGAGCGCTCAGTGATGTCACATAGCCAAACTGACGATTATATTCTCGACGTCACTCAAGGTTTTTGGACAACGGCCTGGAAAGCACTTAGTGCGATCGAGTCGATACACCTTACAGTTCCTTGGCGGTAACACAGTGAATGTGAGAGCAGTCGAAACTCGGGAGGAACTCCCCGTTGACTTTAAGACGCCCCACAGAGAGCGGCTTTGTGAAGTCCGAGCGATAATTGAGTTTGTAGGAGCCACTTAATTTCCTGTGAGAACCTTTGTTTTGTCTTGTCCAAGACGCCCGTCATGTCCATTATTTTGTTTTAATTGGGAACTGGACAATGCGTGTTCTTATATGCCAATATAAGTGATAAAGCTGAGACGTTCGCAAGTGAAATATTATACTGATATCTTAATAGCCAGCGCATGTGGAAACAATTGATATTACACTGTGATACTGGATTTACTCTCAATGCAAGCCACTTTCATTTCTCGCTGTGGTGTAGTTTATTTTCACGAAAAGCTGACTGAAGGTTCCTAGAATGCTGAGTCTCCACACTGGGCTCTTTGTCATCGGCGTCCAGCGTGACTTTGCAACTTGTGACCCCCGAATCGTTTCATATGGGGCTTGGGTTTCTGTCTGTCAAGGGTCGGGAGCCGATCTGTCTCTGAAGGTTTAATCTTAAAAGCAGGCAGCACACCACATGATTTTCTTTGAAACAGTCCACTGCTCACATAGAGAAAGATTGAGAGGTGAATCTTGGTAGTGCACCATTCTGGAGATACTTAATTTAGTATTTTTCTATCTATTTTGCCATCTAAATTGGAAATATCGCAACTGGCTGTTAAAGGGGATGAGAGCTTGTCATTGGTTTATTGCGCGTTACGCCCAAAACACACCCATTATTAATTACGAGAATAGGAACAACCTTTTTAGACCGTGTGCTTGGTGCACAAACCATTTTTCCTGTGGTTAAATTAGCAAACTGGAATCGGACACGCCCGTTTAGACCGTGTGCTGTGCGCTTTAGACAATGTGCTTAGATCGTTAAAAATAGGGCCATTCATCTTAATGATGAGATGCTAAGTCATTATTATGAGAAACTATACTAATTTTGACTACGAAAATCTAAAACATTTAACCAAACCTGATGGGTTTTCACACAACAGGCTTCCATACAAATCTTTTTAAACACTCTTGAAGCATTTTTATACATTCTCATTTCTGGGGTGCTGTGAGTGATATATTGTGCTGACAGTGACGTCTTGTGAGTTCAGTGTTGGACTAATCTGTTGTTTTAACCATTTGTTCAAACGAATCAGTTCAAAGGAGTCAGTTCCCGAATCAGTTATGTGTCAATCCTGGCTGTGCATCGCAAAACTGTTACAAAGTGTTACTGTAACACAGAAAACATTTCCTCATTGGATATGATTTGGTCTTCCGACCTTTCGCCATCGTGTCAGTTTGAGGAATATACGCAAGGAAGAGAGAGCAGAGAGACAGTTTGGAGACCAAATCAAATGAGCCCAATCTTTGTGAGCTCACGGATGGTGCACCCCGAGACATAAGCTTGTAGCAAGAGGTAGAATCACGTGTTCTACAACAACGCTTAGCTGCTCGCAGATGCGCCTGCATATTAATAAGCCAAATTTGGAGCACAATTGGTCAAAGACGGCCAATCAATCGGTCGACCACTATTTCATTCTATAAAGAATTGCAGATGAATAATTGCCGCTGTTGTTTGTTTGTTGTTCACAGAGTCTTGGATTTCCGGAGAGTTCCACCGGTGGCCGGCCGCTTGGTGAACATGACACGTGAGATCCGGGACGTGACCCGTGACAAAAAGCTCTGGCGGACATTCTTTATATCCCCAGGTATGAGTACTTTTCCAGACCTTGTCTTCTGTCCCGCCAGGCCATGACTCTCACGCATATAGAGTTCAGCACATGATAAGCTGCACTTGGCAAACTTTGGTGTACTTTGTGGTAAAGTTTATATGTTGAGCTTGCACAGTAGTAAGAATCAACAAGTGTTTGGAGATGTTACCACGTAGTAAAATTGCATCTCTCTTGATGTGTAGTTGTGACATTTTTTATTATTTATTTTAGGCATAAACCCCACAAAAGTTTGTTAGATGAATGGTTAAAACTTGATAAAATATCATTTTAATTTAGTGACTCTAAATTTCATCATTACTTCAACTTAATTACTTTAGTTTTATTACCTTTTTAGGTAAAGACATTAAACAAATGTTGTGCTAGTTTCAGATGCACATCTGTACCTCAAATTTTCAGAGAGAACGATCACAAACAACTCAGGGGCTAATTTTAGCCCAAAGTGATGCAAGCACATGTGGTCGGATGCCTCCATAAACCGGCACACGACACCCAACCAAGCTGCAAGGCTAATTACAGTCTTTAATTTGGAAACACCAAGCATGCAATAACACGCATGCCGAAAGTTTGGCGACTAAATTACCGACATTTAGATGATGTATGCTTTGGGATAAAGCACATAGATTGGCCATATTCCCTCTCTGCAGGGCTATCATTAGCATCCTGCCTCCACATTTCATGACAAATGTGTTTTTCTGAGAACGAGTGAAAGGGCTTCTCTCCCCCCGGGGAGTCATGTCAGGAAACATTTGAAAAGGCGTTGTACACAATGATTCATCATTGGCTAAACAGCAGCGTTTAATGAGCTCTTGGTGAATCGGAGTTTTCTAGTTCATCTGCATTCTTCATCACAGAAAGGCACATCTGGGGAAGGCGCATATTTCATAAACGCTTTATACAAACAGTGTTTACACTATAAACAAGATCACTGCATGAGAAAAGCATCAGGGTGAGCGGGAAGTTTCATCAGTTGTAGTTGGGTGGTATGAGAGTACCACGCCATCATCAGCTCAAGATGATGAATATATTTGTGTATATATACAGTGCTTAACAAATGTATTTATTTGTGAAACCACCCAATGTGTCACATCTGCCCTAAACTAACAATATTGGTGATAACCAAAATATTTTTTTTTTGTTTCAGTATGGCACTGTCACTTGGGCAGTACCTTTTAAAAACTCACCAATATCTACTTTTGAGGTACTAATATAAGCTCTTTAGTACCAATATGTACCTTTGATTTACTAATATAAACTCTTTGGTACCAATATCTACCTTTGATGTACTGATATGAACTATTTGGTACCAATATGTACCTTTGATGTACTAATATGAACTTTTTGGTACCAATATGTACTTTTGAGGTACTAATATAAACTATTTGGTACCAATATGTATCTTTGATTTACTGATATGAACTCTTTGGTACCAATATGTACCTTTGATGTACTAATATGAACCTTTTGGTACCAATATGTACTTTTGAGGTAATAATATAAACTCTTTGGTACCAATTATGTACCTTTGATGTACTGATGCGAACTCTTTGGTACCAATATATACTTTCGATGTACTAATATAAACTCTTTGGTACCAATATGTACCTTTGATGTACTGATAAGAACTCTTTGGTACCAATATGTACTTTCAAGGTACTAATATAAACTACCAATATGCACCTTTGATTTACTTATATGAACTCTTTAGTACCAATATGTAATTTTGATGAACTAATATTAACTATTTGGTACCAATATGTACTTTTGAGGTACTAATATAAACTCTTTGGAAACAATATGTACCATTGATTTACTAATATAAACTCTTTGGTACCAATATGTACCTTTGATGTACTGATATGAACTCTTTGGTACCAATATGTACTTTGAAGGTACTAATATAAACTCTTTGGTACCAATATGCACCTTTTATGTACTGATATGAACTCTTTGGTACCAATATGTACTTTCGAGGTACTAATATAAACTCTTTGGTACCAATATGTACCTTTGATTTACGTATATGAACTCTTTAGTACCAATATGTACCTGTGATGTACTGATATGCACTCTTTAGTACCAATATGTACCTTTAATGTACTAATATGAACTCATAAGCTGCAAAAGTGTACTGTAGTTTTAGAAAAAGGGTAGTGAAACCCTTACGAAAAAGAAGTTTATTCAAGTGGGCTATAAGTATACTTCTTTTAAACTTAAAATAAAAAAGTATACTTTCAGTTTACTTTTTATGTACCTCTCTAAAATGTACTTTAGGTACTTCTTCTCAGAAATATATTTAAATTGTACTAAAGTATACTTGACCTATACTGACCGAAATGTCTAAGTATATTTGGCCTATACTTGTTTACTGACATATACTTAAAAGTATTAAGTAAAAATGCAACAACGAAAGCTACATCAAGAAAGCTGCAAAAAGCCATATGAATAGCCCTGGTGAAAAATAAATATACTTTATTGTATTTCAAGCATATTTAACTTTGCATGTACCAACTTTGAATATATTGAAAGTATGCTTACAACATATTTGCTTACAATTAAACTTTTAACATATTTCAAAATAATTATAATTTAATATATTTTCTAAAAGTATACTTTAAAAAAAATATACTTGGAGTTAAAGTTCTATGCAATTTTTAAAGTATACTAATTTGAACTTATTTTAAAGTTTATTTTAGGTATACTTTATCTGTTAAAGTTATCATTATAATAATGCACTGACAGCATATTTATAAAATACATTATTTAGCATCCTTTAGAAACAGTACATTTTTAAGTACATTTTGAAAGTATATGTAGTGTACAAATGTATATTATCTTCATGGAGAATCTTTAGTGTTAGTAGGTTATTAATTTGGTGCTGCAGGTATACTTGCAAGTATTCTTTTACTATACTTTTAGTTAACTAGTGTACTCATACTGAAAGTGTACATGCAAGTGTTCTGTTAGTGTACTCTTAGTAAACTAGTAAGTTACTAATTGTGTGCTGCAGGTATACTTGCAAGTATTCTTTTACTATACTTTTAGTTAACTAGTAGTTTACTACTCAACTTTACTTTAAGTGAACTTAACATCATACTATATATATATATATATATATATATATATATATATATATATATATATATATATATATATATATATATATATATATATATATTGCACTTCAAGTACAATACATTGTTCCTGTGTATTAATTTTTATACTTGACATATACTTTTAATTGTACTTTCAATTTGACGCTAAATCTTTCGCATTCTATCAGTGAGCTAATCAAACAAAAATAAAATAAAATAAAAATTATATATATATGATGGGACACTACAGTGGGACACTGTAGCAATTGTGAGTAAAAAAAGGAAATGGAATAATTACCAAATCTCATAAATTTATATTTTATTCACAATGGAATATAATATATCTGCCCATCTTGACTTCTGAGAGACACTGCCACACTTTTTATACCCAATCATGTTGCCAATTAAGTTAGTTGTTCCTTATGTACATTAAACTTTTATACTCTTATTGCTACCTGTCCCAACTTTTTTGGAATGTGTAGCTCTCATAAAATCCAAATTGAGCCAATATTTGGCATGACATTTCAAAATATCATTTGATGTTATCTATATTCTATTGTGAATAAAATATAAGTTTATGAGATTTGTAAATTACAGATGTGGCCTTTAAAAACGCGCGTTTTCTCCCGCGGCATTCGCCAAATCGTCTCGCGGAGTCACGCAGAATTCTGCAAGTGTTTTCGGGGGGGCTACTTTCCCTTTTCCCTTAATGTGTTTCGCTTCACAGAAAATCCACCAGGTGGCGCATAAAAAACTAAATTTTTATATGCGTTGTCATTGCGGTTGTTTCCAGAAGTTAATAAGGGCATTGCTGAATATTTAACATTTCTATTAAAACAGCAAAGTGACGTCAACCCCTTCTTGCCAGCATAACAGCGCATACATATATTAAGATGACTGTACGTGCAATGGGCATTTATACTAAGTGCAACAAAGAATTTAGTGTGAGCCTAATACACTTAGGCTAACTCTATTTACAATGAATATCTTAATTATTTGTGTTGTCGAATTTTGACACCGTTTCATTGTTTGTTCATAATATTAATAATTATGTCAGTTTTTCTAAAAGTATTAATATTTTAAAGAGATTCATGTGGTATAAAAAACATGTTTTAAAGTTATAAATGTTGTAAAAATATATTAGTATTATTGTTCTTAATATATTAAGAACAATAATATGACACATGTATATTGCGCTAAATTGCTTTACATATGGAAAGAGGAATTCTTCTCAACCACCACCAATAAAGTTTAAAAAATATTCTTTAAAAACGGCGTTTAAACCCACGCAGAGCGAACAAGAAAACATGGGCCTACATACTGTACAGTGGGCCTATGATATCTTTATTTAGTTTTACATATTTAAAACTTTAATAATACCTTTCTTGCGCATATAGGCAGTCAGTGTTATGATTTTTTTTTATCCTTTCAGCCGTTATTCATAACAGTAAAAATATTCAGTGGCTTTGTAAATATATTACTAAAATAATGGATTAAAGTAACTTTATAAAATCTCTTAATGTCACTTATGTATTTTTTAGTAGGTCAAAACAAAATAAATTGCTAGAAATAGAACAGACATTTTAATTTAAAATGTACATATATTATAGTCGTATATTATAGGTCCTTCCAGATATCTTATCTCAGACGTTCGCAGTCAACACTTTTAAAACTTATTTATATAAAATCTAATTTATAAATTAAAAAACAAAGTTTTAAGTTAAGACAATAATAAATATGTTTATTTTTATTGAAAGAAAAACGTAGAAAATGTTATTATGGGTGTAGTTGATGCAAATAAAGTGTGCAGTATACAAAAAATGCAAACAAATTATTTCTAAAAGTGGCAAGATTTTAAAAAGATAAAGGTGGTATAAAGAAAGACATGAGAAAAGTAGAGGTATGCAAAAGAGCACAGTTTAGTTATTGTTAATTAAAGCGGTTTTATACACCTTTGTTTGAATTGACAAGCATTTTATTCGCCACTTTCAACACATTTTGTGATTGATTTACTGATTTATTACAGAAAATTGTTGTCAGAAGCAAAGCTATTGTACAAAGCATCTTTATATGTATGTTTTAAAGTTAAAAATGTTGTAAAAAATATATTAGTATTCTTTTATATTAAGAATAACAATATGATACATTTATATTGCGCTAAAATGCAATATACATTATTCTGCAATATAAATTATTCTCAACCACCACCAATAAAGTTTAAACATTATTCTTTAGAAAAAAATGGCGTTTAAACCCGTGTTGCGTGGAGCGAACAAGAAAACATATGCTTACATGCTCAATCGGCATATGATTTCTTTTTTATTTAGTTTTACAGTTTTAAAAGTGACAAAAAAGTTCTTAAAATCTAATGAATACCGGTTTTGTAAAATGTATATAACTGCAGATGCGTGCGTGGGATCCGGGCAGGTATCCTTTTCCTCCAGACCTTGACGCATGGTCGCGGAAAAGCGAGAAATATATATTTTTTTTTAAGTAAAAATATTTTGCACAATTGATATATTACTTATGAATATTTTAGGAAATTATTTTTGACACACGTAGGTTATTACGTGTATTTTGGATTTTAATTTCATTACTGTCTGTGCCTATCCGTGGCCTCATCCGAGCGCACTTTCTTTGTCTTGCGTCTTTTGAAGACAAGGGTACGCAGCACTATGAACCAGAAAAGACTCACACACCTTTCCCTGATGCATGCCCACACAGAAATACTGAACTCCATGGACATTCGTCCCCTAGCTCATGAGAGACTTTGGAATTTCTATTATACAACCGGCGCAATGCGCGACGCGAGTTTTTTCTGCGCGAGTAAAGAGCGCATTGATAATATGCGTATTAACGGAATGACAACGCGGGTTTGTTTATTACATACATGGAAGCGCAGCAGCACAAAAACGCTTTTTAATATGAAAAATTAAAGGATTAAAATGTGACAGATTATTATTGAGTCTCTTGGACATAAATGATGACCAATTATGAGACGTTAGAAGGCTTAAATAGCTGCTTCATCTGTAGCTAAGTAAATAAATGCTTTGCTTTAAACAAATGCATCTACTTTTAAATGTTTTTTTTTAAAATGCTACCCAACGGATTTATTGTATATAATGACTCTGCACCTGTAGATATGGTGAGATGAGAAAACATTTTAAGTAATGCTTTAAAAAAAAACATTTCGCTGTCCAAGTGCTGAAATGGCTCTCCACACGTTTGTAAATTCTTTATCTTTTGTTTGTAACAAATAGAGTATTTTTACAGTACAAACCTTATATAAAGCCTATTCTAAAAATGTAATTATACACCATGTATTTCTTTATAAAAGTATACAATATCAGAATTAAACCCATCATTATTTTTGTTCAAATTATGAATTATTTATAAGTTTAAAAAAGACAGTAATAGTACTATTTAGTAAAAAAAAAAGATCTATATAAAAATATACTAGGTATGTTAATGTGAGAATATTTTATATCTGTCGTGTGATTCTAACTTAAAAACGAAAGTAAAATATGTTCGTCCGCATGGACATTGAAAATTGTGAAGTTTAATTAATATTATATGTTGTTATAATATTATATGTTGTATGTAAATTGTAACGAAAGTAATTCCCCCTGGGATAAGTATTTTTGCTTCTGATTAATAGCGCATATTCATCTGAGAACTGATGATGTCTGTGTGTTTCAGACCCTGGCTGTGTGCCCTGAAGTGTATATGACAATAAAGTAGTAAATCTCAATGTATTTATTTTTAAAATGTATTTTAAATAGGCCTATAGGCTCATAGGTTTTTGGTTAAAAAATTCACAGCACCCCCTGTTCAAAATGACTTCCAGCGGCCCTGCCTTGACGCTTTGTGTGTTCGACTTTAAATGGTGCGGCGCTGACTGGTCGGCGTATGACATCAGAGTACCGCGAGAGCAAAGGTAAAGTCGGACCATTTGTAACATTTCGACTTGCTCTCGCGGTACTTTGATGTCTTCGTTGCCGAACTGTCTGCGCAGCGCCACATAGAAACGCCCTTTGACTCTTTAAGGCAAAGTACCAGCAACATGAGAAGTGGTGGCACGCAAAAGAAAGTGAAGGTACGCAGTACGCTAAAATATAAAGCGTCTGTACTGCGAGCACTGGTATAATTATTTACATCGTGTGTTGCTCTTTCACCATTGTGCACCCGCGCACTCGCTCTGTAGTTTGTAGCTCGCGCTCCGGCTTCGATAAACAATGCCCGTTTCTCAATACCAAGTAGGGGAGAGTGGGGCAAAGTGAGCCAGTGGGTAAGTTGACCCACCCCCTTTATCTAGGCAACCATACAGATTTGTAGCCGTGTGACCACAAATACAGGTAGCAACCATAATTTAAAGAGAAGGACAAATTAAAGAGTTATGATTAAAGTATGATTTTTTTAAACAAAAAAAAACAGTTTTTATCCTATCAAAGTAAAATTTATACATACCAGGTATAAAGGCTGTTATGTTAAAGTAGATTTATCCAGGTCTAAATATTCATACCATAAATATTTGTGATAGGCTAATGTATAAAACCATGTGAATGATTTAGCTAAAGATTAGCCTGAATTACTAAGCTAGGCAGTTTCCCAGAAAGGTGGCTGTGGGGCAAAGTGAACCAGATGGGGTAAACTGAACCAGGGGTTCAACCCCACCATGAGGCACTGTAACCATTGAATATGTTTTATTAAAAAAAAATTCTGTGTAGTTTCGCACAACTGATTTGTTCATTTTTAAACATTTTAGAAAACATATCATGCTAAGACATTACCATATTAATTAATTTTTATGCATTTGGCGTTTTGCAGGTCTACACTGAAAAAACAAACATACCACTCAGAAACGTCCATTGACAATCTCCAAACAATAAGTTGTTCCTCAAAATCTGTATTTTCATCTGATACAGACTCAAACATGAGTGGATGACATCAGAGTACCGCGAGAGCGATTTAAAACCAACCTCCTCCGCTTTATTTCTCGCGGTACTCTGATGTCATCTGCTTGTCGGTTCTTGTGGCGCTGCGTAAAGTTGACCACACCTAAAAAATGTACTGCTAAACTCGACAGAAATGCTCTGTATACCAGCACCTCCTTTATTAATTTGTATAGCAGGAAAAGTTCTATTTTACTTCTCAGCGTGATAAATAGCTTACAAGGTTTGGTGTGTGAGCGTGTGAACTGACAGAAATGCGTGTGTCTCATGGTGATTGCATGGGACTTAAGAGCCTAGGTTATATCAACATATGTCAAATTAAGTTACCTGATATCCACTTAATTTTATAAGTTATTAACATTCATTTAAAATAACATACAGCGTATGTATTAGGCCTATTTGCCTAAATTACATTTTAACAAAGAAACTGCAAGGGTTGATATTAAAACCCAGCACGCTGGTGAAAACTGGATAAACCGGTTTTCTTTGATGAGGTGATCGATTAGCATTGGGGGTTGGCAAAGAATTGGCAGACCTAGGGGTGGGTGGTTTTTAATTTCTTGACTCTCTCTGGTAGCTGCTAAAACAAGCAGCTAAACCATGTACAATTAATTACATTTTGGAATTAACTTCCTTCATGTCTTTTTATTTATACACTGTAAAAAATATTTTCTGAATTTTTAAGTAAAGTTAGCATTAAATATGTTTTACAAACAATTGGTTTACAAACTCTGGGATGTTTGTGATTATCATCATTCAGAAAAGTGGTGCTTGTGTTTAGACTCATGTTTTACGTGATTAAATCAGGAAGATTACATTAGTTTCTTTTCAGTGTAGAACAGTTTGTAATCAAAATGCAAAAATATAGTACATTTATAAACATCGCTGAAACAAAGAGTGAATTAAAATTAAAAAAGTAATAAAGTTAAAGCTGCTGATAATTTTGTTTATATTTACTAGCATTTTCTGAGTGAAAAATGTTTAGATTTTGTTAAGTAGCCTAAATCCTACTCCAATTTATTTCAGTGTAGGTTTCTCATTTTTATCAGCTTTCTTTTGCTTTTCAAAGGGCCGTCTACCTTTAGCCTGGCTCCGCCCTCCTACGTGCTTCCGCTTATTTTTAATTTCGCTTCAGCAGTACGTCTGGGATTTCTCTATAGAGTTTCGTTTTCTCCTGCAAAAATCTGCAGGACCAATCAGCGAACAGATGGGGGTGGCTAAGAACGATGACGTTGAGGTCGTGCGTCAGTTTGAGTTGTAGTTCAGTAATGGCAGCGGAGAAAGACGTGAGAAAAGCTATTCGGTCCGTTGTTGCAAAACTGCCGAATATACAGAAGTTAAAGCCGGAGCAAGAACCAGGTTTGCTAACTTTTGTTTGTCTGATTATTCTGACTTCTTGTTTCCGGACGGTTTCGGTGCATGATATACGTCACGACCACATGTTAGCGATTGGCTTTGGCAGATCCTGAGTGACTCTGGGCAGATCCAATAGTTTTAAACTTCAACAATGGACCCTCCTTACGGAAGTAACGCTTTGCTATGGAGCGTGGCCAGACTCTCTGTACAAATGAAATGAATGTACGAGATTCTGGTTATACCAGGCTAGTCTACCTTTGCTACCGCCAGTGCTTTAATGTGGGCCGGTAGGCGCCAGTACACAGTACCGCCACTTCCAAATATAGCTCTTGAGCGTACCACCGCCTCTCCCTGCGCCCAGAACGTACTTCTAGCGTACCAGAACGCTCATTTGCACATCTGTTTAAATCAGAGGCTTAATTTAATTATTTGGCTGCGCTGCCGCTTTTCAAAGAGCCCTTCACAATGCAAGCTACCTAATTCGTCCCACCGAGAGCAGAGACTACATTACCCATTCACCTTTGAGTTTTACAAGTTAAAAGCGCATGCGTAGCTTTTGCTGCTGTCAATAGGCTTGTTCGACTTCATGCGGCGCCCCGAGAATCGACAGCCAGAAGACGTCACAGTATCGCGAGAGCGAGGCGAAATATGATTTCTTGAATCATTCTCGCGGTACTCTGACATCATCCGGCTGTCGGTTGTTGCGGCGCCGCATGAAGTCGAACAAGCATAGTGTTAACAACGTGGTTTGAAGAGGTGTGTGAAACGCGCAACCATAGCTGCTCTGTTAAAATGAAAATACAATGAATACTTAATATGCCCTCCTGGTTTTAGACTCTGAGGAGTAAAAGAACAAGGTCAGAATCAGAGGACTCTCGCTGGCTGACATCCCACCAAGCCAGAATGATATCGCTGCAGGTCAGATGCCAGCTTTTTCCAATACCCTTCTGTAGGTACGTGACAATCTCTGCTGTCGCGGCTGTCAGCTTGGTTCCCCTCGACGCAACTTCGGATTTCCTCAGACAGTATAAAACATTATTGAAATTGTATTATACATACTTGCTAAAGTACAAGTGAACGAAATTTCAATGAATTTGAACGACGCGCACAGGAGTTTTACCACACGCAAAATGGAAAACAATGGGACAAAATAAAGTGATGACTTTCGAGTTTCAAATGGCCAATATTCTGTTGTTCTTGAACCCATAGACATGGTCTTGGTGTCCAGAGAGTAACTTTGCCCGACAGCGACAATATGTTATTAAAAAATAAATTACATCATTATGGATAAATGAGTGCTTGCAGAATATATATGTTTGAGAATGCTTATCAGTACTTTTTTGTTTCTTAAACTTTAAAGATGAATATTCTCCTTTAGAGATGGGCAATTTTCAGCAATAGCACATTATATTCAAATTTTTGAGCTCATAAAAAATATTTTTTCGCTTATTTAAATGACTTTTTTATGTTTTTATGCACGTTTAGTTTTGGTGCAATTTCATCAAAAGCTTGTAATTAGGAAATACACACAACATGCTTAACGTGTATTTTCTTTATGTTAAAAATGTTGTAAAAATTGCGTATTCTTATATAATAAGAATAACAATATGATATATTTATATTGCGCTCAAAATGATTTAGAAATGGAAAAAGGAATTCTTCTCAACTACCACCAATAAAGTTTTAAAATTCTTCTTTAGAAAAACGGCATTTAAACCCACGTGCACCGAACAAGAAAACGTATGCTTACATACAGTCCGTGTATGATATCTTTTTATTTAGTTTTACATATTTTTATTTATATGCATTTAATAATAGTCTACCGTAAGGTCATAATGTACACACTGTTAAAAATGATTCAGTGGCTTTGTAAATATCTCTAAAATAAATGATTAAAGTAACTTACTTAATGCAGTTATGCGATTTTTTTTAGTTGGAAAATAAATTACTAAAAATAGAACAGATATTTTGTGTAAAATGTACATATATTATTTGATGTATACGCATTAATAATATAAGTATTACATTTACAGATTATTTTAGTCAATATATTTAAAAAGGTCAGAGTAATATATTTAAGTTTTTAAAACTGTAATAATTGCATATTTCAAATTATTATTATTTCTTTTTGACATCAAAAATGTGTAAGTTTTACGCCTAACTTGAAGTATGATTTACTTATATTTTCACATTGATATTAATTGAGTAAATGTAGGCAAAAAATTAATTAATAATAAGTAGAAAAAATGTCAATTTTAAACAATCACATAGCCAACGGTTTTTAATCAGCAACAAAGAAACTGCGCATTTTGCCGATGACAAACACATCAGAAACTCCTCAAATTTATGAATATTTACACTCACAATATGATTTTATTTCCTTAGTACAAAAGTATAACATATTATACAAATTCTCAGTGAAATGTATTAAACACCAATGCATACTTTTTATCGTGTTTCATACCATGTAAAGGGAAACATAATAATATAAAAAGTAGCCTACTGTTCAGTAATGCAGAAAAGCGCACCACAACCATGTTAAAGCTATTAAAACGTTCAGATGCAAAAATGAACTAAATGTAAAATTAGATAAACTAGTTAATGATATTGCGTAAATGCGCTCGGTCTCTTCAAAGGTCTTCGCGAATTATTTTGTTATAAGACTCGATTATCATACATCACGTCTCTTCTACTGTAAGTACACGGAAAAAATAAGACAAATGATGCGCGTTTGAGTCGGATTTTTATGAAGAATATGTGACTGTTTATGTAACTGGCAAAAGAAAACTTCACCAACAAAATGTTTGCCAAAAAGCATGCATTTGTATGACATCAAAGTATATCGCCTAAACATCGATAATCCGTGTCATGTTACTTCAATATCATACAGTATACGCTCAGCATGAAGTCGAGCACACACATTGTCGTCAGTATGGCCTGCAAGAAACACGCCTGCCCTCTACAGGTTTTTATATTTCCTGCGTCCCCCACCGAACCCCCCTTTTGCGGGATCTCGCAGAATTTCGGAAGTCTCCGCGGCATTCTGGTCTCAAAGACGCGCATTTTTAAAGGCCACATCTGTATTCCATTCCTTTTTTACTCACAATTTCTACAGTGTCCCAACTTTTTCTGATTTGAGGTTATATATCTATATATATGGCTGAACCCCCTGAATATTAACTTTCGTTCTGGACTCCATTTCCCATAATCCCGCATGCCTGGACTGATTAGTCTGTCACCTGAAACTCATTGGACAGCCTATATAAACTCTCTGGAAACATTCAGTCAGTGCAAAGTCTTAATTTGTACTGGCTGTCATTGCTGAGCGGTTTGCCTGCCTGCATATCTATCTGTATTTATTGATTTTTATCTGTTTTACCCGGTTTATGCCCTGACCCTTTTGCCTGTTTCATGACTATGAGATTTGCCTGCCCTACATTGCTGTGTTTGCTGTTGTTTGACCTTGCCTGATGGAATATGAGTGTGTTTAATAAAAACCTGCAGATGGATCCTCAGTGTCAAAGTGCTTTGTTACACAAGCAGTATACAATAAGTAACCTACTAGTTTACTAAGAGTACACTAACAGAACACTTGCATGTACACTTTAAGTATATGACTAATAAACTACTAGTTAACTAAAAGTATATTAAAAGAACACTTGGAAGTATACCTGCAGCACACAATAAGTAACCTACTAGTTAACTAAGAGTACACTAACAGAACACTTGCATGTACACTTGAAGTATATGACTAATAAACTACTAGTTAACTAAAAGTATATTAAAAGAACACTTGGAAGTATACCTGCAGCACACAATAAGTAACCTACTAGTTAACTAAGAGTACACTAACAGAACACTTGCATGTACACTTGAAGTATATGACTAATAAACTACTAGTTAACTAAAAGTATATTAAAAGAACACTTGGAAGTATACCTGCAGCACACAATAAGTAACTTCTGGTTTACTAAGAGTACACTAACAGAACATTTGCATGTACACTTGAAGTATATGACTAATAAACTACTAGTATACTCATGAGTTCACTTACATTACAAATGAAGAACTAATTGTGCACTAGTTGTACACTTAAAGTTGACTAGTCTTACACTTATAGTACACTTAGAAGTATACTTTTATATACTAAAAGTGGGCCAATTTAGTCCCAAGCGGTATTCAAGCAGTACACTTACAAGTATACTACTAGAACATAAATGTAAGTACACTTACTACATAAAGTATACTTAAAACTATACTCCAACATTACTTAAGTACACTTAATAAAATTAACTTGAAGTGTACTTCTTTTTCGTAAGGGAAGCTAGGGACCATTATCTGGCCATTTTTTTCTGACAGTCTGTACGCTCTTTAGTCACAGTAGTATACACAGTATGACACAAAAATTTTATTATTGTTGTTATCAAGATAGTAAAGCACTTTATTGTTTTTATAGTTAGTTAGTTAGTTAGTTATTTACTTGCAGTCCTAGTTAAAGACCCAAAGAGTGAAGCTGAATTATGAGTTCAAATCCCATAATAGGCAATCTATGAGTCCTTAAACAAGACAAAATTGTCCAGGTTACTCTTAAAGGACTAATTTATGAGTTTATGAACCGTATCACACTTTAAATAAAAACATCAGCTAAAGGTCCGCTTACGAGAATAATAACCAGCTCTAATGGGTTAACTTTACTTTGAAGAGACCACAAGAAATTCAATGTTCCTCCTCCATAGATGCTTGACCTCAGTAAGGATCACCTCTGACCTTCTTATCAGATTTCTCTCTTTCATTGTCGGTCCATTTTAGACCTCTAGGGACTATTTCTCACTCTACTAAAACCTCAAGTCTTTCATTTGTCTCACAGCCAACAACATCTGTTTCTACGGCGAGTGTTCATACTACTGCTCAACCGAACATGCCCTGTGCGGGAAGCCCGACCAGATTGAAGGCTCACTGGCTGCGTTTCTTCCTGACTTGGCAGTAGCTAAGCGCAAGACCTGGAGGAACCCTTGGCGCAGATCCTACCACAAACGCAAGAAAGCTGAGTAAGCTCTTTTCCTCTACTTTATCTCAGGTCTCCATGCACCACCCCATATCTTCATTAAACTACAGTCTGGCCTTATCAGCAAAAAAAGACTGCTGCGGTTCTCACTTACGTTCAGAGAAACCCTATCTGTGCAGTAAAACAATGAGCCACCCTGTTTTAGATGGCACGTGGGCTCCTAAGTAAGGTTATATGTAAAAGAGTGGAAATGCACCGTATATTTAAAGGTGAAATAAGTTTGTCTGTTGTTTAAAGGTGGGAAGTGGATCCGGATTATTGTGATGAAGTCAAACAGACTCCACCATATGACCGAGGAACACGTCTTCTGGACGTCATGGACATGACTATTTTTGACTTTCTGATGGGTATGTTTCGAAATGATTAAATCCACATATTGTATATGTGAGCCAGTGTTATATGTTAAAAATTAAAATCAATGAGCGAAATCAAACTTTGATGCTTCATATCTCATTGTAGATTATGAGACGGCTTTTTATTCTGTGCCATCTGTGGTCTGTTTTATACTTCAAGCTAAAACCACTGAGCAATAAAAGGATTTATCGTAGAATTTATATTCATTAAATCTTAGCCATGATTAATTGCATAATTGTTTAATCACTTTTGTTTAATAACTGGTCACACTCATTTAACAGGTTAAAGTGATGGCCCTCATTTTAAACTACATTAAAGGTATTATGAATAAATGGGCCTGTCTTCATAGCAGTAATAAATAATAATGTGGTATAGACATTAATAAGCAAAAGAAAAACTCTGTGTTCCTCCTCAGTTGACCTGTATTTCATTCTTTCTTTGTACAGGAAACATGGATCGCCACCATTATGAAACGTTTGAGAAGTTTGGAAACGAGACCTTCATCATTCATTTGGACAATGGCAGGGGGTAAAGTCATTTTTATAAACACGTGCTCCTTTTTGTCCTTCACAACTTGTTCCTCAAAGCTTCATGTGACTCCACAGGCATTCCTTTTCTTACTGTGAAACCATGGAAACAAAGTGTTTGGATCTGAAGAGATGTGAATATGTAGATTTGTTGAAAAAGTCAGAGTCATAGAGTAGCAGTCAGGTGTTATATACGACCGGCCACTGCGACGTTTAGTGAAACCAAAAGCTGCTCTCTCAAAGGCCTTGTCTAAAATGTACATTTATTTAAATGTATTACATGGCTTGTTGGAATGCCTTTTTCTGATTGGCCAGGCGCAACATTTGCTGGTTTGTTATTCTCAGATAACAAGCGCTTAAAAATAAAATAATATAAAAAGAAATGCTGCAAATCATTTGACAGGTACAGTTTAAAATACACAAAATAAAAAATAAATTATTTTAAAGCAACACTATGTAGTTTTTTTACCTTTAAATAATGTCTCTAAAATTATTTCAGTGATAGAACAACTTTTAACTGGACAAATTGTACTGTTGCTGCAACCTGAGCAGCCTCCTAGCTGCTACAAGCACACTCTGAAAGTGGCGGTGGAGGGTAGAGCACACAGCCCCGCCCCTCCCCCTGCCTGCAGAAGAGTGTCTGATACCAGGCACTGTTGCGCTTTTCAACCACATGGGGGAGCTGTAAGTCATTTTTACATGGAAACTACATAGTGTTGCTTTAATAATATATATGACATTATTTAAAAATTATTTAACCAAATAGTGTATTTGTGACAATTGAACGTCTTGTCTTATCTTAAAAGCGGAAGTAAACAGCTTTTCCTCGAAAAAGAACTGCATTCATTAAAAATTAGCAAATAAAATGTTTCAAATCAATATTTAATGTTCCTTACCTTACTTATGAGATAAATAGCCATGTAACAAGCGGCATGATGTACAGTACATGGCAGTCAGTTGTTATCGCGAAATAAACCCTTTCCGTGTAATACAAGATACATACTGTCTGGACTTATTTCTGCAATATTATTTCTGCAATATCCCTTACATAAATTTGCTTTTATTACTTGAATAATAATGGGAATAATACTATGGGAATAATAACATAAACTATCATTAGATGAATCAATCATGCATTTAGGCCTTGTTCACACTAATATGTTTCCATTAAAAACATCTTCTTCTCCCCGTTTTGACCTTTTGTCCACACTGAGATGGTGTTTTTAACAAAACATTAGCTTTTTGAAAATGCTCTTCAAAAGGTTCATCCACTCTGCAGTGCAACCATTGAGTTTTCAAACTAATGGATGACAGGCGTAACCGTAGCAAAGTAATGTGATTGAAAACAAAAACGCAATATAAACGTAGCCTTAAGCTCTATTCAGACAGGATTAGTTTTATTGGGGTTGATGGAGTAATGATACTTAACACAGTACGTCTGTAATATTGATGGTCAATTCGCATGGGATTAGAAATCTAAGTAAAACATTTAGAAGTGGGAGGGGTAACTCGATTACACAGCGCGTCACGTCCCTTGTCGTCCGGGCATATTACCTTGCTTCCTGATATCATATGTGCAAACACGGAACACTGCGCAGACAAAGATTATGAGGAATTGGATTAGGAACAGTGTTTAATTTTGGTTTAGGAAGAATGACAGTTTCAGAAACAGTTTTGTGCCTCTTAAAGAGTGCTTTCGACCTTTTTTAAAGGTCTGTATCGTCGAATGCAGGAACTGACTTGCCACTGACTTGTTTTTACAGCTAGAAAGCAATTGCTCCAATTGCATATTTGGAAAAAAAAAGTTCAAAATTACAAGAAATTACGGAATTTACACGTACATTTACAGCTGGTCTATTCACACTGGATTAGTATTACCTGAGGTAATTTCTCCGGACCTTTTACAGAAGGTATAAGCCGCCGTAATCTTAACCGACATTGTCCGTAATGATTACTGACATGGAGAATTCAGACCGGACTAAAATCACTGATATCACTGATGAAAAGCTCTGATAAAAATTGCTTTGCCCCACCTTTATATGTAAAACTAATCCTGTCCGAATAGCATTTCCCCGCAAGCATTTTTTTTTTACAGTTGCCAGCCAGCGCCAGCATTTTTCATGATTTTCACAAAAGTTTAATGCCTTCCAGAAAATGTTATTCTTTAAATATATAAACAAACAATATATCAGATGAAAGAACAGACCCTCTGCTTTCAAACAAAAAAAATGAGTAGGTTTCTTCAAAAACACCCAATTTTGAGCAAAAAGCTGAGATAATTCAATTTTTGTGAAGGACTTTTGAATGAGATCAGATGCAGAGCGATCTTTAAAACATACACAGAGTTCTTTCTCTTTCATGTGAGGCGCTACTTCCGGGTTGTATAAGTTGGCGGGGAAGCGTTTTCTCTTAATTGACGAGATATCTATTCAATGGCGGTGAAAGAGTTAAGTAGATAAATAAAAAAGCTGTTTTAATGGACTGTGAAAACAAAGGCTTTTTGAAAACGAAGACGTTAAAGTTTTAGTCATGTGACAAAGCCACGTCACCCATTCAACCCAAAGCAAGATACTAGACGACAGTGTGCTGCAGTTGTTTTGGCTGCTGTGCAGTTTTATAACACGCTATCTCCATCAGTTAAGAACATGTTAAGAACAAGTTGATATAGCGTTTTTGTAGACGGTTTCAGCAGTAACAACATAAACAAACGGCTTTCGTATTACAAACGTAACTTTCGGTAAACTCAGCAAAGAATCAAAAACAGATTCATTTTAGAGTAGTTTATTTCTGATAACAAGCAACATAAACAAAAAGTATATTACTAAATTGTATTAAAATAGTATTAAAAACTACACTGAGCTAATTTTACTGTGTAAAATGTGTACTATATAATGTTAACTACAGATTGTCTGCCAAACCTCCCTTCAAATTGACGTCTCCCCTCGTCTTTAAGAAACCAAAACATGTGTTATTTTTAACTAGGTATTTTTTCCAGAGTTCAGTTTAGCCACTAGTCAGACCATTAAACAAACAAGAGACCTTACATTAAAGGTGCAGTGTGTAATTTTAGAAAAGGATCTCTTGACCGAAAAGCAAAATAATATACAAAACTTTATTATCAGAGGTGTATAAAGACCTTTCATAATGAACCGTTATATGTTTATTACCTTAGAATGAAACGTTTTAATCTACATACACAGAGGGTCCCCTTACATGGAAGTCGCCATTTTGTGTTGCCATGTTTCTACAGAAGTCCTTAATGGACAAACTTTTTTTACTAAGTTGTCCCCGAAAATGACATGTTTGTCCGGTGGCAGCTTCCATAGCTTCTCTATGTGTTTCAAAAGCGAGAGGTAAGGAGTGGACTGAGCCGTTGGTTGCAATTCGCTACCTTACCACTAGATGCCGCTGAAATTTACACACTGCACCTTTACGTTACGGTCAGACGCGTAACTGCAACAACATGCATTCGATGAAACCCTCTATAGTCTGTGGGAATAGTTTGTGGCACTAAATGCACTTTAAAAAATCTGCATTTAACAGAAAGAAATCACTTTCTCTTTAAAAATTAGGTGCTGTCACATTAAAGCCGGCTGTCATGTTATGTTCTCATTATTTGCGAAAAGTGGGCATCCACGCTTTCATTTACGTATGTATCCGGTTAAGTCCGTCGTAGTGCCAGATGTAACCGTAGCAAATATAAAATATTTTAAAACGAAAACACACTAATATAAACATAGTCTCAAGTTGACATATTATGAACTATTATAATACATTTCATTTTAATAGAAAAAATTAATTAGATGTTTAGGTTTAATATAATAAAGTAAATAGTAATTACAATCTATTAATTCATAACAGGTAGATAAAGGGAAGAATAGAGATTGCTTGTTTCCACAGTAACCGCACATCATGGAAATGTATGATTGCCAGCATGCTATAAACCTTGTGTTGAAGGAAATTATCTTTATCAGAGGTTATTAAAATCTTCTCTCATTTAATTTATTTTAATATTGAAACTATTTTAGTTCCTTTCATTACTGGCTGAGAAAACCTAATATACCGTTTCCTTGTAATCCCTCAGATTTGGGAAACATTCTCACGATGAAATGTCCATCCTGGTCCCCTTGACTCAATGCTGCAGGTACGATTGTCTTTCTTCTCACACTGAAATGTCTCTTGAATCAAAGTTGTCATCTTTCATCTGCAGTGCAGTCATTCGACACAGAACCAACACAGTTACAGCCCCCTGTCTTCTGTGTTCAAATGTCTGCCTTTGCCAAACTTCAGTTTATCCTTTATTGCACATTTACATTTATTTCTTGTCTGCATTGCTATTCACACACAAAATATGTTACATATGGTGATGATAAAGTACTGCAGGTAATCTATATGCAATGTTAATATCATAGACTGTTAATAATATGGACATAGTGTCTGTGATGTCACCAATAGGTTTGTGAAGAGCCTTTTTGAGGCAAGTAGTTGTCGGAGTTTGCGTTACCTCGCATCACTCACGGATAACCGAATATGGGTAAAGAGGCAGGACGTGGGTGAAGCGAAGGTGTCTGGTTGATGGAACCACACCTACCTAGTTCAATGGTAGTGACCGCAGTGGCAGTCCAACCGTCACTCAAGTGGCCACGCCCTCAATTATGCAGAACTTCGCACATTCACCTATGAATGACAAAAATGTGCTATATAGACCAAAAACACGTTTTGTACCAGGCTGTAAACACATTATTTTCTGCTGTTAAGTTGGGCATTTTAACATGGGGGTCTATGGGAATTGACTCCCTTTTGGAATCAGCCTCTAGCGGCCAGTCGATGAATTGCAGTTTAAGTCATTCCTGTTTTGGCTTCATCAGAGAGATCTCTCGGTTAATACACACAGATTTAAACCGTGGAAACATACAAACTTTAGCAAGCCGGCCTATCTACACAACAGCGGCAGTCAAACCATTCAAGATAGACTGTTTGTCAGCTGGTCTGTTCCCTGGAAATCAATCTTATCATTATGGCTTGTGTTGTGAAACGCTCCACCACATTTCAGTACATTTGTACATCAATGCAGACAGTGCAACTGCATGTTGTCAATACATTTACATTTATGCATTTATGCAGAGACTATTATCCAAAATGACTTTCAGTGCATTACAACATGTACATTTTATACAGTATGGGCCCTATCTTGCACCCAGCGCAATTGACTTTGTCAGTGCCGCATGTATCATTCGTATTTTGCACCGGCGCACAGCTGGTTTTTCCCTCCACAAACGCACGTCGGCAAACTAGGGAATGAACTTGCGCTCCCTGGGCGGTTCAGCGCAAAAAAAGAGGCGTGTTCCGGTGCAAACCATCCCTGATGCTATTTTGCAGTTTCAAAAAACAATTGCGCCACTGACCAGAAAAAAAAAGTTTAAAGACAGTGGCGCGTTGCGCGTTGTTCATTATGCTATTTTAAGGGTGCATGCTTGACCATAATGTATAGCGTGCACAATGCGCACACACTTTGCATCTAATCTACACAGATGCAACAGTTATTTTTGCAAATCATAAATTGTTACAATAAAAAATATTAACACATGAGATAAGAGGAATCATAGTGGTGAGCATTGTGGTGATAGTTTTTATTTATTTTGTGTGGCTGCATTAAAAAATTCTCATGCAAATAACGATTAAAATATTTTCATAAGTTTGTTGTGTGGCTGTATTATGTTTATTTTATGTAAATAATAATTAACTCTTTCACCGCCAGCATTTTTAAAAAAAGTTGCCAGCCAGCGCCAGCGTTTTTCATGATTTTCACCAAAGTTTAATGCCTTCCAGAAAATGTTCTTCTTTAAATATATAAACATACAATATACCAAATGAAAGAACAGACCCTCTGCTTTCAAACAAAAAAACCCGTTTCATCCTACCTTTAGTGGTTCTTTTGCAATCAGCTTTTGAATATGGGCAGGTTTTTGCAAAAACACCATATTTTGAGCAAAAAGCAGAGATAATTCAATTTTTATGACGGACTTTTCATAGAGATCATATTCAGAGCGATCTTTAAAACAGACACGGACATGCAGCAGCTTGCCATAGGGCAATACTTCCGGTTTTAAAAAGTTGCGGAAGGGCGCCACCTGGTGGATAATAGCGGTATTGCGGAAAGACGGAAAATCTCGTCATTGGCGGGGAAGCGTTTTCTCTTAATTGACGAGATATCTCGTCAATGGCGGGGAAAGAGTTAAAATGTTTTCATAAGAAACCTTTATGTGACCTTGATTTATAAGTGTACTTTGGGGTTGGACCTTGCTTGCGTTTCTTGGGTCCGATTTTAAAGTCCCCAAACCCTATCAGCGGTGAGCGTGGACGCAGCGATGACCTCTGCTGGCGTCAGGTCATGTGTAGAGGCAGATCCACCTCCCGTTACACGGCGTGCCCGACTTATGCTGGCAAGCTTGGGATTCCCCTGTCTCCTGACATCATTGTAGCACTTGGCGCAACGATCGGGATGCCAGCTGATGAGACAATTGTGGCTATTTCCTCTCACGCCTGTTTGACCTACGCTGATTTGGGCGGGTTTCTCCTATCCCCATACAAAATAACTTCTCTGTCTTTGACTGCTCTTACAAGAACGTGGGTCTCCTCGGCTGTAAACCGCTCCTGGCGTACGCCTGGTAAATCCGTCATAATAATAGCAACCCACCATGGAACTTGCGCCCTTGGGTTTAAGGGAATGTTGGATGACGTTCTGGTTGGTTTATTTGACGTTACGCCCAAACCACACCTATGAATAATGAACCTACTTCAGACCAACCCCTTATTGATTTGCGCCCGGCGCAAGAGTTATTTCTCACGCCGGGAAAATAGCAACAGCGCCCAAGATCCGCCCACAAACTCACTTGCGCGTTGCGCTTCGCACTTGCGTTTCAGATCGTTAAAATAGGGCCCTATGTGTTATCTTGGAATCACTTTTTGTGGTGCTATCACAATATTCTACCTAATTAGCTACAGGAACACTAAGACCTAAAGTGTATCCCAAATCACACTGTTGTATCCCAGCTAACAGAGAAAAGTTCTAAGAACGTTCCCTGAAAGTTCCCACGTTCCCAAAAACTTTCTGCCAATGTAAAAAGTGTCCAGTTTTCTTGACGTTCTAAGAACGTTTCTTGGTTGTCTTAGGGCTGTGACGGTGGCAAATTTTTACCACCGCGGTGGAACCATCAACAACAACAACCGCCGGTGTTGCGGTGGTGGGGTCCATGGGAGGGGTTAGGGTGGTTTAAATGGTGAAAGAAAATAAAGTTTCACTAAATGCGCTTCCTGATGCGCGCGACTTTAACCTGGTAAAATTTTTATTTCACAACAAAAGACAAACGTGATGTGTATGTATCACTGTCACTGGAGACCAAAAGAAACTAAAGCAGACGCACAACACAGTGACATGGCTAAACTCCAACGTGCTGAGTTATGCTTAAATCCACCAGTTTAGTGGAAACGCCATACATGGTAATGTAGCGGAGATTTGTGTATTAACATAAAACAATGTTATAAATTTGTATCTTAGGCTTTAAATTACTGTACAACTTTTGTTATTATTATTTCACGTGTAAAAAAACTGCAATTTTTACTTATTATTTTGTTTAATCATTCACCTGATATGTGACGTCACCACCGTGCGGTGGCATTGCACCACCACGGTGGTGCGGTGGTCATGACAACCGTCCCACCCCTAGGTTGTCTGAACGTTAGAGGAATGTTACATTTTACGTTTAACGTTATGACAATGTCCTGTTTTAATGTTCACACACTTCACAAAAAACAACAACTGTTCATATGGACTTGTTTGCTTGTTATGTAAATGAAAGAGAAACATTGCATTTTATTATTTTAAAACTGTTATAAAACATTATTTCTAAATGTTCAGTAAAAATATTCCTGTAGAAAACTTATTCACTTATTAGTTTTAGATGTTGATGATTTGTTTCATTTAAAGTCTCCATGATGGTGATCATTGTTTGTTTTAGTTGGACTCTTGACTTTTTGTTTGCTACTTTTTGTGTATAAAGCACATTTGTTATACATTGTAAAACCTAAAAGTTAACTCAACTCAAACCATTTAAGTAAACCGGTTGCATTAGTTTTAAAACACATACATTTGAGTACTGTGAACTTAAACAAATTGAGTCATATGCAAGTATGCACTTATATTTAAGTTAAGTGCATAATTGCACATGACTCAAGTTCACAGTACTTAAATTTATGTTTTAAAACTTAAATGATCTAATGCAACCGGTTTACTTAAATGGTTTGTGTCAAGTTAACTGTTAGGTTTTACAGTGTAGTAATGTAAAATTAGTGCATTTCTGTAGTGGTTGGTACATAAAGATCATTAACTAATAACTTGATTACTCATGAAGTTTCTTGAATATTATTAACAATTATTTTCACCGCAGTTTGTCATTAAAGAGTTTTAGAAACTTCGAACAAAAATTAACTGCTGTATATTTGGGACGTACAAACATCAAGAATCAGAGTATGAATCTCAACCATGGTGACAATTAAATGAAAAACTTCATGCTGCAATGCATGCTGGGTATCAACAAATAACAAATCTCACCCATGACTCCCAGCTTGCACTGCGGCATGGATAAATAATAAACTTTTTTAAATTTTGTTTGTCACCGTGGTTGAGAATCATACTCTGATTCTTGATGTTTGTACATCCCAAATACACAGCGGTTAATTTTTATTCAAAGTTTTTAAGAATCCTTAATGACAAACTGCTGTGAAAGTGCTGGATCTCTTATACATTATTCACAGAAAAGAAACTTGATAAGTAATCAATTAATTAGATGATGATCTTAATTATTATGTACCAACCACTACAGAAATGCACTAACTTTACATTACTATAACACATGTGCTTTATTCACACAAAGTAATGCAACCAGAGACAAACCAGCAGACAAAAAGTCAAGAGTCAAGAGTCCAACTAAAACAAACATTGATCACCATAATGTTGACTTTAAATAAAACAAAACATCAACATCTAAAACTAATAAGTGAATTGTGTTTTCTACAGCAGTATTTTTAGAGAACATTCAGAAATAAATAAAAAATTATATAATAAAAAACATTTACATAACAAGCAAACAAGTCTATAATAAATAGCCATGTAAATATAATAAACTGTTGTTGTTTTAAACATCGTGTGAACATTAAAACAGGACATTGTCATAATGTTTTAAAATGGTAGAATGTAACATTCCTCTAACGTTCAGACAACCCAGAAACGTTCTTAGAACGTCAAGAAAACTGGACACTTTTTACATTGGCAAAATGTTTTGGGAATGTTGGGAACTTTCAGGGAACGTTCTTAGAACTCTTCTCTGTTAGCTGGGATAGTATCAAAGTAATATTGGAAATCGGAAAATCCTGAAAAAAAGAAGTGCACTAGGTACCAGGATAATTCACTTGTTCAACCAAAAAGGTGAAGCATGGAACGCTGGACACGTCACTCAATCAGTATTGCTTACGTAGCGAAAGAGGGGCGGCCCTAATACACGCCCAAAGGTTCAAAATGGCGTAGACCATTACAATTCAGTTTGATGTTGGTCAGATAATACTGACATCAGAAATAAGATGAGCAAATTAACTTGCATTCATGCGTTTGACATCGTTCACCCTCGTCTTAATACATATATTGGCACTTATATCTCCAGTTTGTTAAATAAATGTTAAGCATTCTGTTTGGAATGATAATTCTCGTAAAATTCATACACTAGATAATAAAGTACAAAACAGTATACTATAAAGTGCATAGTTTATAGTATGCACAGTGTATAGTATGTCATTCGGGACACAGCTTATGTCCTCTATCTCCAATTCATCACTTTAATTTCATGATGAAGCTCTATATTGTTTTTGCAACAGTAAGGACGATTAACAACACTTGCAAGCACCTATTGGAAATAGTAATGCACAGATGCATAAAAATTTGACGGATTGTAAACTAGAACACATTTATCCTAAGTTGGCACACTGTGCAGCACGAATAGTATGCAAATTATGATCCTGCTATTTTATCAGTGTTTTACCTATTACTGTCCTCTCTCTCTCTCTCACTGTCAGAGTGAAGAGGTCAACGTATCTCCGACTGCAGCTGTTGGCTAAAGAAGAGTACCAGCTGAGCTCTCTGATGGAGGAATCTCTGCTGCAGGACCAGCTGGTGCCCATCCTAATTCAACCGCACCTGGAGGCCATGGACCGCCGCCTGCGTCTGGTTTTGAAGGTGTTGGCCGACTGCGTGGAAAAAGATGGTTTCTCATCAGTGGTTGAGGACGACCTGAATGGAAATCCCACCTCGAACCACCACCAGGGACACAGGAGGTAGTGAGGCCTGAATGTCCGTCCTCAACGGTCGAACCTCCACCATGAGCCTCCGGCGTTACTGAGGCTTGTGCTCGAGTCTCTCTGAATTCAGTGAATTCCAAGACTTGCCAACATTGCCTGTGGAGATAATATAAGATATACGGACACTATACGGACATACATATGCGTGTGTTGTCAGAGGAATGCTGGGAAAATAGTTCTTGTTTATCGATGGTTCACTGCAGTTGGAGCTGGGGAATGTACTTTCTTTGTTGCATCCTTGAAAAGTTTGCTGAAATAATTTATTACATTTGCATACTGTATTTATCTCTAAGAGTTGATGAGTGTACAGAGGACATCTTCGGTGTACCAACATGGAGAAAGGAAATAAATGTCAACAATCCATCTACAATTGAGATTCTTGGAAAAGCACATGATATTATTTATGTTAGCTCTAACATAAGGGCATGTGCAAGCTTTAATGGTAGTGCTTCAATGTAGTTCTCCTTTGCGAGGACACTTCATCACGCATTTCTTTCCGGTACGTTCACAATTTAACATCATTCGCCGCCATCCAAACTAACTACATCCAAAAGCCATCGTTTAAAAAGCATTGTGCAATCAAGCCCGTTGTGTCGTTTTCTGCACTTTTGTTGTGTTTCATTTGGGGTACTTCAGAGGTGAAGTGCACACTTCATTTGAGGGTATTCATTGGTGAAGCAGGCGGCCTCCGCGGAGAACGAGAGAATGAATCTGATTGGTCGTTTGGTCGTCTGGTGCCGGAGGTGATTCCCTTCTCAGGCCCCACGCTGAATACACCTGCTCTCTCTTAATGAGAACCTTGAGGACGGCGTGATGCCGGCTCGTGTTTGTAATGTTAGTCGTACTTCACGCCGCACTTATCTTCTCTATCGTCTGTGATCTCAATGATTGATTATGGAGTAGAGTACAAGCCTAAGGTAATGAAACAAAGCTTTAAGGGATTAACTGGGGTGCAGAGAGTGTGCCGAACCATGTGATATGTAAAACCTCAAGCAATAAAACCTCTTTGGTGTTAATGGGTAGTTTTTCGACTGCAGCGGGGCACAGGACGTATTATTTGTTGTTTGGTTTCTTTGTTTTTAACGTTGTGCATTGGTCATTGATCATTGGTTTTAAACTGCACCCCACATACCCATTTAATTCTGCGTCCCATTCAAAGTCAAATGTATTTGTACCGCTTCAGTGTGGCAGGTGTTAACAAAGACATCATTACGCATCCGAATCGAGGAAGGTGAATAATGCTTTGCAACCCAGGTAGCAGACGACTCTAGGCCGGAGCTGCTGACTTTGGCGTGGATCCGGCCTAGAGTTGTCTGCTGTATGGAAATCCTGTCATTTGTTTTTCAGCTGTATGGTTATTAACAGAAGAAATTAAACACTTTCATTTTCTACTTTCTCAACGTGTATTGATTACCAATCGTTTTATTATGACATCATTTCCTTTTTTACCACTTACGCTTTATTGTACAGTACTAGACTGTGAGAAAAAGGTACAGGAGCTGTCACTGGGATGGTCCTAGTGTGTAACATTTAGGTATAGGTACAGTATGTACCTCCAAGGGACTAATATAGGTACAAATGTGTACTTTTTGAAAGGTAAGCGCCCCATTGACAGCTTTTGTATCTTTATTTCTGAGAGTGTTGTAACATTTACTCTGCTGTATTTCTGTTACATTACATTGTATATGCTTTCAGGTCTCACTTACAGTATTTTGTATTGTGTAAACTATTGGCCAAAAAGGCAACAGAGTGCCTTTAACTTTCAATAGCAGCAGTGAGTGCCCATCCAGCACGAACACACTCATAAATCATTTTCCAAGAAATATAAGTTGATCTAAAAATTGAACTAAAGTAGACAGTACTGTGTGTTAAAAACTTACATGGCTATTTATTAATAATAAGTACGTTTGCGAGGAAATACTGTGGGTTTTTTAGATCAGTTTTTTTTTTCATTTGAGATTTGTTTAGCTTTAAACGAAGTCCATGTTCTTCGCAGATGTTGTGTAAAGTTGAATCTTTGAGAAGGGTCACATGTGTTTTCTGTGTTTAACCCCAGTGCCTGTGCAATGCTTGAGAAACTTGAATGTTTTGGGATTATATAAACTGAACTTTTAGAAGCCCACGGCCTGGACTCGAGGGATTATGGGATTCTTGTGGCTTCCATGAGCCCGACGGACTCAAAAACCCATGTTGTTTGTGTGTTTGTGTACATATCTATAAATACGGTACGTGGGTCCAGGAAGTTGTTTTTTTGGAGCAAAAATACTTTATTCTTTTCTCTCTTAGGCATTGTTACTGTGAAGACCTGTTTGCAAAATGATAAAAGTGTGCAATAAATGAAGCTACGTTGTTGAACGTCTTTAATCCAAATACAAATTGTAAACGATCAAACTATTGCATATTATTGTCAACTCATCTCTTAGTTTGTTTAAACAAGCAAAACAACATGTTAACAGTCGTGCACTATATGACAAGGTATACTGGAAGAAGAAAATCCTATAAAGAATATGAAGCTTGTTTTTATATGAATTATTTCCGTTTGTTTTTAGTTTAAAGTTATACAAATCATCCCTTCGAGTGGTGGGACTACTTGTTTCATGCAAGATTGTTAGACTACATACAGTACATCTAAAGTCTGGTTTTATTTGGATAGTTTAAACTTAGAGCTACTGTACAGGACAAGGGGCTGCTCTCTCTTCCCAGACTCTTAACAGGTCATATACAGACCTCTGATACATAATAGCGCTCTAATCCTTAGCGTATATCTGTCACACACATATTCTGCTATATTCTCCTCTATGACATTATAGTCATTCATGCTGAGACAGTTACAGGACATGCAGGGATATCACAGTGACCTTAAAGCTACATTTCTATCTGGTTTATATACACTGGTGCCTATCACCTTTAAAAATGTGCAAGTTTTCTTTCTATACATTTTGGAAATAATATAATGCAACATTTTACATAACCACTGGGTGGCGATACAACTTCCAAACAATCTTTTTTAAATACCATACATCAGAGGTCTTCAACCCTGCTCCAAGGGACCCACGATCCTGCAAACATTATCCTAAAGTGATCTTAAAGCTTATGATTAGTTGGTTCAGGTGTGTTTGATAAGGAAACTCTGCACGACAGTGGAAACCTAGGGATGAAGACCTCTGCCATACATTGTCTTGCTATTGTTTGACCCTAAATGTTTAATGCTTGTTTAATAATACTATAACAAATATTTCATGTGGAAAAGAATACATTTACATACATTTAACAGATAACATAAAATTGTTATAAATATAGAAAAAATATAGAATAGATGTGGAATAGAATAAAATATAGATATGGATGGATGGATGTAGAATAGGATAAAATTAAATAGACATATAATAGCATAGGATAGAACAGAATAGAATATAGATATAGAATTTATGTAAAATAGAATATATATAGAATAGATGTAGAATAAAATAGAATATACATATATAATATATGTAGAATAGAAAATAGATATACAATAGATAAAAATGGAATGTAGAATAGAATAACGATATAAAATATATGTAGAATAGAATATAGAATAGAATAGATGTAGAAAAGAATAGAATTGAATATAGATATAGAATGGATGTAGAGTATGATAGAATAGAATAGAGATAGAATATAATAGAATGGAAAAGAATAGAATATAGATATAGTATAGATGTAAAGTATAATATAATATAGATTTAAAGTAGATGCAGAATATAATAAAATGGAATAGAATATAGAATAAGATAGAATAGAATATAGAATAGATAAAATAGAATGTAGAATAAAATAGAACAGAAAATAGATATATAATAGAATGTAGAATAGATATAGAATATATAGATATAGAATAATATATATATATATATATATATATATATATATATATATATATATATATATATATATATATATATAATAGATAGATTTAGAATAGAATAGAATAGAATAGAATAGAATAGAATAGAATAGAATAGAATAGAATAGAATAGATGTAGAATAGAATAGATATAGAATAAAATAAAATAGAAAATAGATATAGAATAGAATAGAATAAATGTAGAATAAAATAGATGTAGAATAAAAAAGAGAATAGATATAGAATAGAAAGATGTAGAATAGAATAAAATGTAAAATAGAATAGATGTAGAATAGAATAGATACAGAATAAAATAGATATAGAATAGAGATGCAAACTAGAATAGAATGTAGAATAGATGTGGAATAGAATAGGATAAATGTAGAATAGAATGTATATAGAATAAAATAGATATAGAATAGATAGATGTAAACAAGAATAGAATGTAGAATAGATAAAATAGAATGTAGAATAAAATAGAACAGAAAAAAGATATATAATATAATGTAGAATAGATATAGAATATATAGATATAGAATAATATATATATATATATATATATATATATATATATATATATATATATATATATATATATAATAGATAGATTTAGAATAGAATAGAATAGAATAGAATAGAATAGAATAGAATAGAATAGAATAGAATAGAATAGAATAGAATAGAATAAATGTAGAATAGTATAGATATAGAATAAAATAAAATAGAAAATAGATATAGAACAGAATAGAATAAATGTAGAATAAAATAGATGTGGAATAAAATAGAGAATAGATATAGAATAGAAAGATGTAGAATAGAATAAAATGTAAAATAGAATAGATGTAGAATAGAATAGATATAGAATAAAATAGATATAGAATAGATAGATGTAAACTAGAATAGAATGTAGAATAGATGTAGAATAGAATAGATATAGAATAAAATATAAAATAGATATAGAATAGATAGATGCAAACTAGAATAGAATGTAGAATAGATGTAGAATAGAATAGGATAAATGAAGAATAGAATAGATATAGAATAAAATAGAAAATAGATATAGAATAGATAGATGTAAACTAGAATAAAATGTAGAATAGAATAGAATAGAATAAATAGAATGTAGAATAGAATAGGTGTGGGATAGATATAGATATAGAATAAAATAGAAAATAGATATAGAATAGATAGATGTAAAAAAGAATAGAATGTAGAATAGATGTAGAATAGAATAGATATAGAATCTAATAGAAAATAGATATAGAATAGATAAATGTAGAATAGAATAGATATAGAATAAAATATAATTAATAGAATAAAATAGAAAATAGATATAGAATAGATAGACTAGACTAGAGTAGACTAGACTGGACTGGACTGGACTGGACTGGACTGGACTGGACTAGAATAGAATAGAATAGAATAGAATAGAATAGAATAAATGTAGAATAGAATGTATATAGAATCAAATAGATATAGAATAGATAGATGTAAACTAGAATAGAATGTAGAATAGATGTAGAATAGAATAGATATAGAATAAAATATAATTAATAGAATAAAATAGAAAATAGATATAGAATAGATAGACTAGACTAGACTAGACTAGACTGGACTGGACTGGACTGGACTGGACTGGACTGGACTAGAATAGAATAGAATAGAATAGAATAGAATAGAATAGAATAGAATAGAATAGAATAGAATAAATAGTGGTTGGTGAAATGTATTATATAACATAAACTATGTGTTCGATGTGTTTTTATTGTGAGTCTTTGATGTGAATAGTGCAGTAGAAGGTGTTTCATGACCCCTGTAAACCTGCTCCCCACACAATGGATTAGGCAGTAAGATGATGGAAGGACCAGCTGCTGTCTCCAGGCAACTGCTTGTTGCTCACTGTGAGGAAATATTTCACATGTATACAAAACTGAGATGCTGGTAGCATATTCATCTCCTACAGCTAAACAGCAGGTTGCATTTCAAAGGGGAGGAAAGCCTTTTCGCATTTCTTGTGAAATTACACGGTTCTTTGAGCAATACCCACCTTGTAGCTGACAGAAAGCAGACATTTCACTCAGGCACGAACAAAGAGACTTGCATTAGATCTGACGGCACTTCGATTTAGCTGTTTAAGATTGAAATTGAAATATCTCTATCTGCATGTCATTCATAAAGGTCATTACCAATCTCTGAGCCATGCTACGACTAATTTTCCAGATATGAAATTTAGATTACTTTCCAGGGCAGTGAATTTTCCCGTATAGAATAGATTAACTTTCATGTGAAAAGTTATTTATAAACCAAACAAGAGTGAAGTGAAACTCTAATATTACATGAATCTGAAAAAAACAAACAACATTTAATTTAAAGCAGTTGTGTTGATGGGGTCTGATTTGGTCCTTGCATGCTGTGACAGTGACAAATTAATAAACGAATCATGTAAACTACTCATGCATATTCATTAGACCGACAGGTGGGTTGATTGTGTTGTTTTTGATTAATATTACTTATGAGCTTCATTTACATGTGTCAACAGCCCCAAGGGTGCAAGCCAGATTAGTAAATAGTAAAAGTAATGAAAAATGCATGTAGTTTTACCTTTATTATTATTGAATTCAATGAATCCAGTGCTGGTCAGCCATTTTGTTCCAGTATGGCTCTAAATATAAGACACAATTGAATAATTATACCAGATTAACAGGAAAGAATTTTTTTTTTGCCTTTATATTTAAAAATAATATTAGGTTAGACAAACTAAAGTCAATCATAGACAATAGATTATTTACAGATAACTCCTGTTTTAATCTGAAGATTATAATGTCTTGACAACATGTGAGTACAAAGCTGGGTTGTTTCAACCCACGGCTTGTAAAAAATATGGACAAATTGGTAACGATTACCTAAATATAATTTCTAATGAGTCTGCTTATCAATCTGTATATTTTTGTTAATGTTACTTAAGGTTTAATCTGCTTGAATCACTAAAGTGCTAATTACATATTAAAATGAATTAATTATTACTACAAGAAGTAAGCATGTTTTTGCATTTTTGTTGTATGATTTTCATATCAGTGTAAAAATCAAAACAGACTGCTGGGTGGTAAAAGAAAACCAGCACCAGTTTTAGTACATAGATACCTAACAATATAAAATACAGTACAAGAAAGATACCACATCCCAAAAATTGGTTAATAGAATCTGGCATGTAAAAAAAATCTCGTCTTGTGCGAAGTACATGGGAAAGTCATTACAAATTACACTTCATAATCAGTCTGAGCATTAAGATAGTTATAAATAAACAGAGAGCTGAGCATTAAAATAATTGTGAATAAACAATTGAGGGACTCGTCATCTCTTTGATTAAATACTTAAAAAATCTTCACTTAAACTGTATGTTTGTCCGTCACTACAGTAGACAGTAATCTAGGTATCTCATCTCATGCATCCACTAGATGGCGCCAAAAAACAAAAAATAACAAGTCGATTGTTTTTTTTCTCCACATGAAAATCTAATAAATTATATTTTACTATAGTAAAAATTGTTTTTTATAGTAGGCTTGTTTACTACCGTAAAGTAAGGTTCCTAAGGTTCTAAAACATTATATTATAATATTAAGTAGGCCATATAGCATTTAGGAATTTTACGATATTTTATTTACAGTAGGCCTATATACAGTATTTTGGTCAGGTGATAATGATGACAGAATTTTATTTTTATATTTAAAAGATTTTATATTCCAGATAGTCTTGTTCGGTACTCTATTAATGTAAAGATCTGTCATTATAAAAGTAGTTGTATCAATATACGACCGCTAGATGGCAGCACTTGTGTTGCGCTGTCAGTCGTATGTAGCGCCGCAGACTCATGTCTGATTGTAAACATGTATTTCAGTAACAACTGCCGATTGTATAACAACAGCATTATTATTTCTACTGGGCATAGCAGAAAGCCACGTTAATATAAACTAATTACTATTTAGCCTGAGCATATCCCTGCTGAAAAACAGTATATCAGCAAGACCAGCATTCTGTTTTGGTGCTGGTATGACCCTTACGAAAATTAAGCATGGGTTTATCGTGGTAAAAGTGTAGTAACCATGGTTTTTGGTATATTGATTGCAAAACCATGGTTTAACTATGATTTTTGAAAACCATGGTTGTCAAACCATGATAATTTTGTGGTTACATGGTTTTACTACAGTAGCCTAACCATGTTTTTTTTTGTTTTAACTGTAGTAAAACCATTGTTAATTTTCGATAGGGGACCACCAGCTAAACCAGCCCCAAACCAGCATGGGAATTGTGCTTGTCTGTTTTTTCAGCAGGGTAATATATTGCAGTAGCTAAAACAAAATATGTGTTTGTGGTAATATTTTTAACAGTAACCCACTAAAAGCAACAGTCCTTACATTTCACCATCAATGCAAGCAGTTTGTCTGTGGTTTATCTTATTTTCATGCACACCAGCATCTAGGCCTATAACCTTTTCCATAGCTTCTATGAGCATCCCTCCTGCCCAACAGTGATGTTCAAGACCACTGTCCTCTCGTCTCTATGGTAACAGCGAGAAAGCCTCTCCCCCCAACACACACACATGCACACACACACACACACCTTATTTCTCTATTGATCATGTGCTCATGAGAGCATCTGACCCAAAGAGGTCTTTCTCTCCATACCCAAAGCTCATTAACATCACTCGTCTGTGTCAGGCACACATTTAAAAAAGTAAATAAAAGAATAAAAAAGTAAAACGGACATCCATTAATTGCAGTGCTCTGTCCTCATTAGTAGTCGCATAGATAGACAAACATGTGACAAAAACACCGCCTCAAAAATCGTCTGACTGTCCATGTATCTGTCTGTCTGTCTGTCTGTATGTATGTCAGTCTGTCAGACAGATAAACAGGCAGACAGACAGACAAACAGTCGGATAGACAAACAGTGAGACAGCCAGGCAGGCAGAGAGTTGGACAGACAGACAGACAGACAAACAGACAGACATACACATAGACAGTCTGATTGTCTATGTATCTATCTGTTCGTCTGTATATCTGTCTGTTTCACTCACTGTGTGTCTGCCTGTTTGTCTGTCTGTCTCACTATCTGTCTATCTGTCTGTCTGTCTGTCTGTCTGTCTGTCTGTCTGTCTGTCTGTATGTATGTATGTATGTATGTATGTATGTATGTATGTATGTTTGTCTCTCTGACTGTCTAACGGTCTGCTTGTCTGCCTGTCTGTCTGTTTGTTTGTTTGTTTGTCTGTCTGTCTGTCTGTCTCACTGTCTGTATGTCTGTCTATCTGCCTGTTTGTCTGTCTGTCTCACTGTATGTCTGTTTGTCTGTCTGTTTCACTGTCTGTCTGTCTGTCTGCCTGTCTGTCTGTCTGAATGTATGTATGTATGTATGTCTGTCTCTCTGACTGTCTATGTATCTATCTGTTGGTCTGTATATCTGTCTGTCTGTCTGTCTGTCTATCTATCTGTCTGTCTGTCTGTCTGTTTGTTTGTTTGTCTGTCTGTCTCATTGTCTGTCTGTCTGCCTGTCTCACTGTCTGTCTGTCTGTCTGTATGTATGTCTGTCTCTCTGACTGTCTAACTGTCTGTCTGTCTGTCTGCCTGTCTCACTATCTGTCTGTTTGTTTGTCTGTCTGTCTCACTGTCTATCTGCCTGTTTGTCTGTCTATCCCACTGTCTGTTTGTCTGTCTGTCTCCCTGTCTGTATGTATGCATGTCTGTCCCTCTGCCTGTCTGTCTCACTATCTGTCTGTCTGTCTGTCTGTCTGTATGTATGTATGTTTGTCTCTCTGACTGTCTAACTGTCTGCTTGTCTGCCTGTCTGTTTGTTTGTCTGTCTGTCTCACTGTCTGTATGTCTGTCTATCTGCCTGTTTGTCTGTCTGTCTCACTGTCTGTCTGTCTGTCTGTCTGTATGTATGCATGTCTGTCCCTCTGCCTGTCTGTCTTTCTGTTTGACTGTCTGTCTGTCACTCTGCCGGTATGTCTGTCTGTCTGTATGTCTGTCTGTCTTTCTGTCTGTCTATGTATCTATCTGTTGGTCTGTATATCTGTCTGTCTCACTGTCTGTCTGTCTGTCTATCTGTCTGTGTGTCTGTCTGCCGGTCTGTCTGTCTGTTTGTTTGTTTGTTTGTCTGTCTGTCTCATTGTCTGTCTGTATGCCTGTCACACTGTCTGTCTGTATGTATGTATGTATGTATGTATGTATGTATGTCTCTCTGACTGTCTAACTGTCTGTCTGTTTGTCTGTCTGTCTCGCTGTCGGTCTGTCTGTATGTATGTATGTATGTATGTATCCTGTCTCTCTGACTGTCTAACTGTCTGCCTGTCTGTCTGTTTGTCTGTCTGTCTCACTGTCTGTCTGTCTGTATGTATGCATGTCTGTACCTCTGCCTGTCTGTCTTTCTGTTTGACTGTCTGTCTGTCCCTCTGCCTGTCTGTCTGTCTGTCTGTCTGTCTTTCTGTCTGTCTGACTGACTGACTGTTTGTTTGTCTGACTGACTGTCTGTCTGTCTGTCTTTCTGTCTGTCTGTATGTATGTCTCACTGTCTGTCTGTCTATCTGTCTGTGTGTCTGTCTGTATGTCTCACTGTCTGTCTGACTGTTTGTCTGACTGACTGCCTGACTGTTTGTTTGTTTGTTTGTTTGTCTGTCTGTATGTCTAGCTGTCTTTATGGCTCTCTGTTTGTTTGTCTGTCTGTCTGTCTGTCTGTCTGTCTGTCTCACTGTCTGTCTGTCTGTCTGTGATTTTACTTATTTTGTAATTAAATTGCTATAAAGTCTTAATATATTAAAATTGATGTATGATGTCATTAGTAGTGCTGTCAAACGATTAATCGCGATTAATTGCATGCAAAAGAAAGAAGTTTGTGTTTGCATGATATATGTGTGTGCACTGTGTCTAATTATATATACTGTATACAGTACTGTGCAAAAGTCTTAGGCCACCATGCCACTATTAAATTTGTTGTTTTTGCAATGTTATTATAGTGATCATATATAAGTATTTCTCAGTCTCTTTAATAGAATACATCCAGAAAGTACAGGAAATGTGTATGTAGTATTAAAAACAGTATAAAAGTATAAGCTGAAGTGTCGAGTATTTTGGGTAAACTCCCCTTCCACTTGGCAATAAGCAGGCAGCTGCAGGATCTCTTAAACATAAATGAAATTAAATACTAATTTCTAATTCTAATCAAATGACTTCAGGATTCAGTCTCTTCAAAAAAGCTCAAGATGTGTTTCGTGCCAAGAGAGGTCACACTAAATACTGACTGATGCCTGAAGAAGACATTTAGTTCTGAGAATTTTTTGGTTTTTAGGTTTTTATACATATTTCCTGTATTTTCTGTTTGTATCTTAATAAAAAGATTGAAAAATTTATATTTATGGACATTAAAACTGTGCTAAAACATATATACATACATGTATACATTTAAAAAAAAATGTAACTTCTATATATATATTTTTTAATTTAGGTATAATATAAAATATAACAATATAAATAAAATACATTTTCTGTAGAAATTACAGTATTTTACAGTAAATTACAACTAGCTGCCATTAACTTACTGTAGATTTTACATTTATGTTATTTGAACAGTTTGTTCAAAGTTAAATGAACATAAACATTTTCAGTCTTTATCTTCTACAGTAAGTTACTGGCAACCAGCTGCATAATTACAGCAATTTTTTACAGTGATGCATACATGAATGTGTATTTATATATACAGAATAATTACACACAGGACACATACATTATATTATGCAAACACAAACGTTTATTTTGTATGTGATTAGTCACGATTAATTGTTTGACAGCTCTAGTCTTAAGCATACCTCTGCCCTGCCCCCATACATGTTTACATCATTGGATCATACCATCATTTTAAACTGATAATTGCTTTTATTTTGACTACACTTACATACAAAATGCTTACAAAACAATTTCATGTTTACGTTAATATCGCTATTTGACATCATCTTGCATTTCAGAGTGTTTTATAACTGATCATTTAAGATCTGCATGCGAAGCATCAGTCTGGTCTTTCGTCAAGGTCGCACGGCGGTGTGCATCGAGAGAGAAATTAAATCCCAAATCAATTGCTGTACTTCACAGGGCACTGACGGTAAGCTTCATAAGAGAAATGCTGTCAGCATCATAAACGCACCAGCTAGATGTTTAATATGGCCTGCTTTTCAATCTGGTTGCCAATTTGTACGAATAAAGGAATGATAATGATAACTATCTTCTAAAATCATGAACATGGTAGGCACAGAAAAAGTATAAAAAATATGCATAACAGGGAAAGATGGGCTTTAGCACGCTTTCACCTTATTTTTATTCATGGCACAATCAGTCACCCACATACAGAGACACAGAGAGAGAGAGAGAGAGAGAGAGAGAGAGAGAGAGAGATTCTCACTGTTGTAGTCTGTGGCTCGTCCCCCTTTCAAATCATAAAAACATCACATCTCTCCAGCATCCCATTTCAGCATCTCTAACAGATCTCTTTAAACCTCCGGACTCACACACGTATTAATGAGGCAGCATTTCAAAGCATTGTACTTCAAACACAAAGTCTGTTTCAGAAGGTATCTTGTTTTTGGACACATTTTAAGCCAGCATCACATGATTATTATAACCAAAGCAAGGGCAAACCCAGACAGTAGACGACTTCGGACCGGAATCTGTTGACTTTAGCGTGGATGTGGGTGCAGATCCGGCCCTGAGTTGTATGCTGATTCCCAGAAGTGCTATTATCACTTCATTAGCATTGTCATGATCGCATATTATTTGTGGATCAGGCCATCGCAAACAAAACTTATATTTCCAGGGCAGGCATTGGGATGAAGGGAATGCAGGTTTTGCAGATCCCTTGGCTGCGATTTCAACCGATCCCACCGATCTCCTTTCTATGTTGTTCTCCCTATTTCGAACTGAACTCATTCAACCTTTACTCCCCCACACACACTTTCCCTGTACGTTCCTTTCACATCCGCTCTGAAGAAAGATGGCTAACCTGTGAAACAGCCTTTGAAGCTGACATTCCCCTCTATCTAGAGCAGGTGGTCTCCAGTCTTCCCCTCATTCACATCAGCATTCACACATACATTCCCTCTCTCTCGCCGGTCTGCGGACGTCTCACGAGCCCCCGTGAGCTGATACCATTATACATTCAGTCAAGAAGTGAGAGAGGACTGCCTCCTAATTGCTTTCTTATCCCCCTGAGTCCCTTTCCTTTACGTTCCGCTCGCCCCCCTCCAAACAGCACCCCCAACTCTGTACGGCCCACCCCCAGCACCCGCCTCGCTCTGAAAATGGCAGCAAAGGGAAGGAGGCAAGTGCAATAGAGAGAGAGAGAGAGAGTTTGTGTGCAGAAGAGAGAGAGGTGTCTGCCACTGACAAGGAATATCTGCCATTTTCCGCGTCGCAGGAGGCTGCAGTCCTGATCCAGAGGAACGGGATCCAGGCGTACGCACCGCCACAGGTAGAGACGCATGTTTCGTCGCATTTAAGGGGCTTAATGCCTGTGATAGTAGATGGATGGATGAATGAATGCTGGGGAATGTGAGCAGCGCTGCTGTGTCTCCAGAGCTGCATGCACGGGGACAGGGGGGCGTGTTGGGTAACAGGCTGCACATGTGTTTACTGCGCTCCTTCGTACTGACCTGAGTTCAGCTTCATACGCTAATCCTAATCGGAAGACTTGATTATAATACTGATTTCAATTCAGAGACGGGCAACTTTTAGATATGTGAAAGCTGTGATATGTTGCTTTGGAAACGCATTCGGCACTGCGATTAATATTCAGTCGATGTGTGAATGACGCATCGGATGCATTTGTGCATGGGTCCGCATTTGAAATGCACATATTTGTCTTGGAGCAGTCAAGCAAACAGACAACACAGAATGCGTTCATGCCAGCCTCAACATGCGGTTGTGTTTATGTTGACGACGCGCTATGCATATGCACTGCGTGCTGCGTTTTATATAAGACCAGGAATTTGTGTGATAATACCAGGATTAGACATATCCAACTTAAGGTCCCACATATAAGGTCTGTTTATGTGTTGTTCATGCTGTATGTGCATGCGTGTTATGTTGCATGCACCATGCCCTTGATCGGGGAAATAAAGGGGGTGAGAGAGCTCTAACCTATTAAAGACTGCACTGAGAGACTGCAGTGTCACAGCTGACTGATATTGATGCTCTGGTCGCCCCCCTCTCCGCAAGAATCCATTTAGAGATGCGAGTGCTCGATGCATGCGTGTGTGCAGACTGACAGAGAGAGGAAGGTGTGTGTGTGCGTGTGTGTGCGGGTGTGTTTGTGTTTGTGCATGTGTGTTGCTATGTGTGAGACAGAGGGATACGGAGTATAGACGGAGAGGTGAGAGGAATATGACGGTGGGGGAGATGAAGAGTGAAAAACTAGGATGTAAATGAAAAGGGATCAAATGAATACGTGAGTGAATTAGAGAACGAAGAAAAAATGTATTCCAGCATCCGCAATAACACAATGAATACAATAAACAAATGACAACAACTATAAAAAACAATTCAATGTTTTTTCCAAGGTTAAGATCGCCCCTCTGCATGCAACCCAACCCTTGAGATTGGAGATGATATGACAGAAAGCTTATATAATTTTTAAGTCAATTTGTCACAACATTATTCTTTTTGCAAATAATTTTGCAAAATAAGGGTGTTTTATATTTAATAGACACATGTGAAAATACAGGTGAAATTATCTTTTTTTTGGAACTTGATTGACACAAAAAAGTGTACAACTGCACTGCAAAAAAATCTGTATTTTATATTGTTTTCAAATGAGAATATATACAGTAAATCCTTAAAACATTTGTGGCAAAATTTAGTAAGAGAATATGTTTATATTTTTTTTTAATGTTTCAATTTTCTAATTTGATTAATGTTGATAAATTGGTAATAGAAAGAAAGTCTTAATATCTTACATTTTAAATTCTAAATGTATTTTATTTTAAGTATTTAAGTATTACATTTTTTTACCAGAAAACAAGACAAAAATGTTCATCATATAACAAATTAATGGTGAATCTAGCATCAATGCAAATATAAAAAATATGAAAGCTATTATTATACAACAGATCATTCTGAATTGTGATTGGATGAGCCGCATTCAAAGCTGCACATCAGGCGAATGCTATATTTATTCAGAAAGATGTGACGTTTCTCGGTAACAATACACAACCTAACACTGCTTTGCATCACAAACATACAAGATAAATAAAATGATTATGTTTTTTTATATGTAAATTACGTAAAGCAGCTTAACTGCGACTGATCAATTTCGGTATTAATGTTGTATTGTAACATCTCTCTGCCCGTTAATGCGTTTTTATTATTGCGCAATATATACCATCATAGAGAAAGCATAACCTGGCGCTATATTGTATACTGTCAGTCAGTAATCTGAATGTGTGTGTGTTGCGATAGTCTGATGCAATCCCCTGAAACTGTCACCCACCTGAGGGTCAGTCAGAGAACAACCAGCGCCTCTTTCAGGAATAGAAAGCGATGGAAGGAAATTAGATAGAGGCACGGAAAGAATAGACGGAGAGAGAGAGAGACAGACGGATATTAGAAGATTAGGAAAGACGGCACCCCTCCCCCTTCCGCTGTTTTCTAGGTGCGAGAGTCTTGAGCAACAATCTGGCACGGCTCACAACAGATCCATAAGGTCAGGACGGGCCGGAGCTCGCCGGGGAGGAGGAAGAGAGAGCGATGGAGGAATTATTTATCTCCAGATGCTGCTGTCTCCGCAGCGCTGGCCTCAGCAGTCTTGCTCGGAAGAGGAGAGGGCAGGAAACAATCGGATAAAAGAGAAAAATAAAAAACAAATCTGACGGTCAGGGGTCAGAGGTATGACGGCGCAATGAATTGGCACATGAATTGTGAAAAATGTTCACAAATGTGTCCAAAATACATCGGACGATTTTTACATCTTAAATGATTTTAAATCCACGGGCGACCATAGACCTCAGAACCTCAAAAGCGAGATGAAACGTAACAAACGTCAGACATTATAAAAGCAAAATGTTGCCAAAGTAGTTCAAGTCGATACTACTTTCATGTCATGTTTGTAAGTGTCTTGTTTCAGCTATAAAAGCAGGCAACATCTGGTTGAAGCTTGCACGCTCTCATTGGCTATTGCAGCTGTCATGTTGGGGGCAGCTCGATTAAGAGTCGTGAACTTTTTTGCGATTATTTTGCCACTCCCAATCGCTTTGAAGCCTCCCGGAGCCAAAATCGATCGTCGAAAGGGGGCTTAAAATCTTTACGTGTGTGGCCAGCCTTAGCTAGATGTCACACAGAAACAAAATAAATGTGTGTAATGATGACACCGAATGGACTTAACAATTAAAGTGACACTTTGTAGTTTTTCAACCTTCATAATATATTTTCAAGACCTGTATGATGGTACATCAACTTAAAATAGGTTTTAAGCCTAACGGTGTCTGTATCGCTTTTACTCATACTTTTAAACTTGGGGTTTTGGGTAGTAACCCGAGCACAAAACAAAAAACTACAAAAATCTGCTTTATGGCAAACGTCACCTCCTCCACTTCCTCAAATTCGGACGTGAGAGCGCAACTATTTATTTTCCTGGTGTTTTTGGCATGGCCAAAGCAACTAAGAAAAAGAAACCCAAGGTTTTGTCGGAGGAGACCAGAAAGAGAAAAGTGACAGAATAAAAAGAAAGACGAGGATCAATTATATTGGGTCAGCGTTCGCTCGCTGGCGTGAACTAAAGAAGGAGGAGGGGTTTCTGACTGATGCTGACTTGGCCCTCATGTTTTTGTACTAGTAAGTAATGTTATAATGTTTGCATATATTACTTAAGTCCTGTCTGGCGCCCGAACACAAATTTTTTTACGTGAATTTTACTGGAGGCTACTTGGACAGGTTAGAGAGAGAGCCGTTGTGGCGCCATGGACCTAGGACACGGGCAAGCCGGGTTCGATTCGCCTTTAAGGCAATATTTTTTTAATATAAACTTTAACCAAGCGACCACTGTTAAAACTGGCTTGTAAACGTGAGCTACGCGATCTTTTGGCATTTGAAAAAAATAAAACCCATGAAATTATATTATATGACACATGACATGCTGGAAGGCACACTTTGTGACCTAAAGAGTTGTCTTTTTTCCTTTGCAACAGTGCTGCGGCACTTGTGGCCTCTAGGGGCGCTAGACATTAAAAATACATGTCTAGTACCCCCTAATGGTCAAAAAGTTCCATGGTGTGCCTTTTAAATAACAATTGTTTTTTAACAATTTTTTTTAAAAACATACCCCTCTGCTATTGGTCGAACAAACAGATCGTACTGCCCCCAAAATAATGTGATAGATTGAATTTTTTTCACACTGAAAAGAATTATTCATTCAATTTACTAAATTTTTTAAGGTAAGTGGTTGCAATCAATTAATTTAAGCTTCATTTAATCAAGGTTTTTTGTTTTGCTTTTCTAATTTCTTTTGTTTAAATGTAGCTTTAATAAATTGATTGTGACCACTTACCTTAAAAAATTTAGTAAATTGAATGAATCATCTTTTTTCAGTGCATTTGTGGCACTTTAAACCAAGAGAGCAATGTTTTTCGACAGCACAAACCGTACTGAAACAACCAACAACTACCTTACTTATAGTTGTCTCTGCAATTTATGCTTGGCTACGAGAAAATATTTCATATAGAAAAAATGCATATTGCAGATAAAATGCTGAAAAGCCAAACTGATCATCAGAGCCTCAGACTGTCATGTGAGGTGGTACAAGACAGCGTAATATATAAATCTGCCCTTGCAGGGAAAAAGTAAAACAGAAATAAATAATCAGAGGTATGGGATGAGGCTCAAGACTGGGAGAGATTCATTGGTTCGTTCACAAGCCAGCAATGCAGACATTGTGACACGTCGAAATATGACCAACCTCAAATCCATTACTGAAATACTGAACTGCAGTGCGCTACTGTTTATATGTGAAGGTAATGCTAATCGGAGTATCTTTCTCTGATCAGCCAAAACAAAATAACATATTTTTTTTATTCTTTGTTTCAGCGTAGGCTGCACATGTAGCAGCGTGTACAGTATGTGTGCTGTGTTTAATGAACTTGTGCCCTGTTGTTTATGTGTGCGCGTTCACACCCCTCATTTTCCACGCGCATCTGAATGCACACATCTGTGTGATGTGTGCCATCGGTGGGAGATCGCTGCATGGTGAAAATGCTTGGATGTCATCCAGATTCAGTGGAAGGTCATCCACCGTTTCTCCAAATAGATGCAGCCTTCATTTTCACTCCAGAGCTGTTGTGTTTACCAGTTCACTGCCCCAGAACGCCACCGTCCATGAGCATGCGCACACAAATACACCTGGCACTATACATCGATATACCTCACCACTGACACAATGAGAAAATGTTCACTTATTAAAAAAGCTGCTTTTGTCCTTTGTTATAACAGGAGTAGTCTCAAGTAATAGGTTTTGCAATGGAGATCTTATGAAAATTTTCCATGGTTGTATTATAGATTAAAAGTGAAGTAACCTATTTGTTTGGTGTATTCATTGCTGTTTGTAAAAACATTGTTTAACTAAAGCACCACTTATTGTTAATATTTATAAGGAAAGTGCCATTGCCTAGCGATTAGCACACCTGACATATTGAGCTGTGGTGCTCATTTGGGCAATAAGAGATCAAGTCTGACTTGTGATCCATAGTAATATCTAGTCCTGTATTTTTACATTTGTGAAGAAATTTAAGCAGTTGGCTCATGCACAACTTGGTGCCACAGTGCTCATGGTGCTATGGTAAACTGGGAAGTTTCCAGGTGGTTGCCCGTATCAAAAGAGTCTATTTCCAAGTCTGCTGATTTTTATTCCATAGATATGAATAAGGTTTTTACTTAAAGACCCATCTAAGTGTCTTGATATGTGCAGTTTTGTTTTTAATGCATTGACTTAATTTTCACTGAAACAGGTTGGGCGGGACATATTGAGTGGCTCCTCCTGCTTTTAAAAGAGCCAATAGCACTCAGTTTACCCCACAGCCCAGAATCTGATAATGGTTTTGGAGTTAGATTTGGGGGTTAGGATTAGGATGAAAACAGCAGTTCTGGCTAGATGGGAGCTACGGCTCAAATCTCGTGAGATGTTGGGTTAAGAGTTAGATTTGGGGTAGGATTAGAAGATTATTACAGTTATGGCTTAAAACTCACAAGATGTTGGGTTTAGGGTTGGATTTGGGGGTAGGATTGGATGAAAACCGCGATTCTGGCTAGGTAGGATACAATTATGGCTTAAAACTCAGAAGATGTTGGGTTTAGGGTTAGTTTGGGGTAGGATTAGGATGAAAACCGCAGTTCTGGCTAGGTAGGATACAGTTATGGCTTAAAACTCACGAGATGTTGGGTTTAGGGTAAGATTTGGGGATAGGATTTGGATGAAAACAGCGGTTCTGGCTAGGTAGGCTTCGATTATGGTAGATTATGGCTTAAATCTCGCAAGATGCTTGGTTTATGGTTAGATTTGGGGATAAGATTAGGATGAAAAGAGTGGTTCTGGCTAGGTAGGATACAGTTATGGCTTAAAAGTCACGAGATGTTGGGTTTAGGGTTAGATTTGGGGGTAGGATTAAGTTGAAAGCAGCTGTTCTGGCTAGATGGGATATGGCTTAAATCTAGTGAGATGATGGGTTTAGGGCAGTGTTCTTCACTCCCAATCCTGGAGAGCCGGTGTCCTGCAGAGTTTAGCACCAACCTTAATCAAACACACCTGCAAGCTAATCAATGTCTTCATGAGCACTAGAAAATCACAGGTAGGTATGTTTGATTAAGGTTGGAGCTAAACTCTGCAGGACACCGGCTCTCCAGGATTGGGAGTGAAGAGCAGTGGTTTAGGGTTAGATTTGGGGGTAGGATTTGGATGAAAACAGCGGCTCTGGCTAGGTAGGATACAGCTATGGCTTAAAACTCACGAGATGTTGGGTTTAGGGTTAGATTTGGGGCTAGGATTTGGATGAAAAACCGCGGTTCTGGCTAGGTAGGCTTAGATTATGGTAGATTATGGTTTAAATCTCGCAAGATGTTTGGTTTATGGTTAGATTTGGGGATAAGATTAGGATGAAAATTGTGGTTCTGGCTAGGTAGGATACAGTTATGGCTTAAATCTCCCGAGATGTTCGGTTTTAGATTAGATTTGGGGATAGAATTAGGATGAAAACAGCGGTTCTGGCTAGATGGTATACAGCTATTGCTTAAATCTCATGAGATGTTGGGTTTAAGGTTAGATTTGGGGGTAGGATTAAGTTGAAAGCAGCTGTTCTGGCTAGATGGGATATGGCTTAGTCTCACGAGATGTTGGGTTTAGGGTTAGATTTGGGGGTAGGATTAGGATGAAAACCGCGGTTCTGGCTAGGTAGGATAAAGTTATGGCTTAAAACTCATGAGATGGTTAGGGTTAGGGTTAGATTTGGGGGTAGGATTGGATGAAAGCAGCGGTCCTGGCTAGGTAGGATACAATTATGTCTTAAAACTCAGAAGATGTTGGGTTTAGGGTTAGATTTGGGGTAGGATTAGGATGAAAACCACAGTTCTGGCTAGGTAGGATGAAGTTATGGCTTAAAACTCACAAGATGTTGGGTTTGGGGTTAGATTTGGGGATAGAATTTGGATGAAAACAGCGGTTCTGGCTAGGTAGGATACAGCTATGGCTAAAATCTCGCGAGATGTTTGGTTTAGGGTTAGATTTGGGGATAAGATTAGGATAAAAAGAGTGGTTCTGGCTAGGTAGGATACAGTTATGGCTTAAAACACACAAGATGTTGGGTTTAGGGTTAGATTTTGGGGTAGGATTAGGATCAAAACATTTGTTCTGGCTAGATGGGATATGACTTAAATCTCGTGAGATGATGGGTTTACGGTTTTATATGGATTCAGTTGAAACAGCTGTTCTGGCTAGATGGGACATGGCTTAAATCTTGTGAGATGATTGGTTTAAGGTTAGATTTGGGGGTAGGATTTGGATGAAAACAGCAGTTCTGGCTAGGTGGAATACGGTTATCGCTTAAATCTCACGAGATGTTGGGTTTAAGGTTAGATTTGGGGGTAGGATTAAGTTGAAAGCAACTGTTCTGGCTAGATGGGATATGGCTTAAATCTCGTGAGATGATGGGTTTAGGGTTAGATTTGGGGGTAGGATTTGGATGAAAACAGAGGCTCTGGCTAGGTAGGATACAGTTATGGCTTACAACTCACGAGATGATGGGTTTAGGGTTAGATTTGGGGGTAGGATTTGGATGAAAACAGCGGCTCTGGCTAGGTAGGATACAGTTATGCCGAGATCTTGGGTTTAGGGTTAGATTTGGGGGTAGGATTTGGATGAAAACAGCGGTTATGGCTAGGTAGGATACAGTTATGGCTTACAACTCACGAGATCTTGGGTTTAGGGTTAAATTTGGGGTAGGATTAGGATGAAAAGAACGGTTCTAGCTAGATGGGATACAGCTACAGCTCAAATCTTGCGAGATGTTTGGTTAGGGTTAGATTTGGGGGTAGGATTAGGATCAAAACAGCTGTTCTGGCTAGATGGGATATGACTTAAATCTCGTGAGATGATGGGTTTAGGGTTAGATTTGGGGGTAGGATTACCCTGATAGCAATTGGCTCCGGAACGGATCTGCAACGGATCTGCTCCGAAGCCGACAGCTCCGGTCTGGATCCGTTGCGGATCCGTCCCGGAGCTTATTGCTATCAGGGTAGGATCAAAACAGCTGTTCTGGCTAGATGGGATATGACTTAAATCTCGTGAGATGATGGGTTTACGGTTATATATGGGGGTAGGATTAGGATGAAAACAGCGGATCTGGCTAGATGTGATAACTGATTCATACCACGTCTTTCCTTTATGACTTGCATGTTTGATGTGATCATTCATCTAAAGCACAGCACAAACATCTAACAACAGCCATAAAGGGCAAAAAAGCTTTACCTGTTTAATTGCAACGGTAGCTGTGCCATGTATGGCGCTGCAGGTTCAAGTCCTTACATACTGAAGCATTTGCATGTGATTTATTTGCGTCCCAATTCTAGCTGTATGTGATCCATACCACCTACACCCAGGAGAGGCCAGCTGCGCAGACCCATATACCGTCGAGCATCAGCACATCCTACGCTACAGTAGCTAGCATGCGATACTATTGAGGGCACCTACAGGTAGCTGCGCATGCGTGCATTTGATTGCTTGTTTCTGTGGCAGCCTTTGACTCTGCAGCATTTTAAAGGCGATTGCGTGGGATTTTCATGCAACGCTCGGGGGCCAGCAATAGATGAGAAGGATTTGAAGCTTCTCGCTGTTGAAGATGCATCGACACGATCAGAACAGCTCGACTGAACAGAAAAGTTTTCTGCTGGCTTCAAATGCCCGTTTGAATTATAAAACCAGTAGAAAGAGACGATGCTTAGCCTAACAATAGCATCAAACCCCTCGCTGTAATAAGGACCACACAACAAGGTGGGGTGTCACAAAGAGGTCTGGTTCACCCAATACTATTCCTTTTATACAGTTACATAATACATTATGTATAATGATGCAACAGTAAAAGCAAGCTGTGCTTGTTTGAATTGCATGGTTTGACTTGAGAAGATTCTGTTTTTGGGTAGTTTACTGTCTATAAGTGGTACTGCACCAAATGGCCTTCACCTGCTCTTGAGGGGACAAAATGCACGTGTGTGTGTGTGTGTGTGTGTGTGTGTGTGTGTGTGTGTGTGTGTGCGTGCGTGCGTGCGTGCGTGCGTGCGTGCGTGCGTGCGTGCGTGCGTGTGTGTGTGTGTGTGTGTGTAGGGGATCACGTGCCCCTCTTTTTGTTTGTGGCTGGCTGATGTTCTTCTGATGGGTGTGATTGTGGGGGTTGTGGGGGACGGCATGTATCTGAGAGACCTATGAGGTGCGCCTGTGCAGTAAAATGGGCCATGAGCACACACCTACGATTCGGATTTGGACGATGTTGTTAATCTCTTGAAAAGGACAGAATTTACAGTTTCTTTCTGTGTATTTTCATCTTTCTCTCCTCTCTTTGTGGTAGCAGATTACTTGCTCACTGACGAATCAGTCGGCGCTCTAGTCGGATATGGAAGGGATTTTACAGATGATGTTTATAATGAAGGTCTGGGCTTGTTTTTGCTTTGTTTGTCCGAGGGACGTCGCATTGATGACTAAACAAATTTTACAGCTGTTTATAATTGTATACAAACATGCTGTTTCATTTCTCTGGTTTTCGGTATGCACACTGTGCAAGTTATCTGTATCTATAAAATACCTGAATCATCTGCATTTGTTAAATGCACGCAATTCTGTATCACATCAGGCTCGGTGCTCAAGGGGGCAAAAGGAGGCATTGCCCTCTCAGATCTGATTTGTGCCCATTCAGTTTATATTTGGTATTCATGGCAAAGTTTAAAAAAGAGGCTTTATAAATAAGATAACTAATTAAAACTGTTGCGTGTTTACAAGACTAACTGAATTAAACAAAAAATATTTTAAAAATTCCTTTTGCTATTTTCTATTTTTTTTAAGACCACATATATAAAAGGGTCAATGTGTCTCAGACTGGTGATGAGGTATAGATGAATTATCACACTAAAAGATAAACCTTAAACCATAAAATTTGCACGCCTTCTCAGTTATTCATTCTGCAGTCGGGCCTGTATCTCATAATTTGGGCTACACGATTTTGAAGAAAAAATGTGATGTGCGATAACTTGCTAAATAATGTGATATGCTTTAAGTTTGTAAAATCTATTTAAATTATAATAAAATATATTTAAAAATGTAAAGTAATATAACCAACATACCCTTTACATTCGTTCTGGGGAAAGAAAGCATCACTATCTGTCTCAGAAGTCTCTTTACTATCTTCATCAACCAAAAACTTTGATTATTCATACATTTATTACATACAAGTATTACAATACATTCAGTTATTGCAAACCATTGTTACTTTATATTGTATGCATATTAGCAATATTATATTGATTACGCTATATCTTGCTGCCTTACCCACAATGCATTGTGCACCAATGGATCTTTTACTAATTGATCTATTACTTATTCAGACTGAAAAAAGGTAACATTTTTATTTTAAATCATAACGTACCACTGAAAAACATTTCAAAGACAACTAAAAAACACTGACATGAAACATCTAAAATAAACTGTACTATTTTTCACCCACTACTCTCATTTGATTCGCCTAGCGTGCAATCCACATAGCAACCCTAATGCATATTCTGTGACAATGAAAGTAGACAATTAAAGCCTTAAAAATAAACATCACACGTGCCAGTATGAACTCCAGTTCACTGCAGGCACTAAAATGAAGAATAAAGAAATACAGCCACCCAATGCATTACCCTCCATGGCAACCAAACAGCTTTAGCGTGTATGTTTGTGTGTGTGTGTGCGTGTTTGAAATGTGTGTTACAGGCCCACCGCCAGCAGGAAACAATGCCCCCGGCACTTCACCATCGCCAAAGACAATGGGCATGCCGTGCCGCGGGCACTGATAATGGGCGCAGGCATGCTACTGGCACACACGCGCAACATCAAAACAGACCAAAAGAGCGAGAGAGAGAGAGAGAGAGAGAGAGAGAGAGAGAGAGAGAGAGAGAGAGAGAATGCGGCAGATGAACAGACACAGAGTGAGACAGGAGACATGCCCACTAGCTGTCTGTCTGACTAGCTGTCTGTCCTCAGATGCGTGTATAATTATCTGTCCATGCATGTGGGCAGTAGATCTTGCATTTCCTAGGAGGGCCCGTCAATGCAAACACCACCAAAACTGGAGTGACAAAAACACATCTCCTCCTCTTAAGGGAGTGCAATGTCACACACGGACTACTCTCGGCCGTGTGACGTTAATTAGTCACACTTCAGGTTATTAATGTCAGTCACTCCGGACACACTTGTGGTGCAGTTATCCTGTCTGGACTCATCCGGGCACACGTGCATTGCGAGTGTTTCATCTGCTTTTCTTCTTGACTCGTCTCTGGGCTGTTAACACTCGCAACCTGCTACAGGCAATCAGGGTGTTCACTATCTAGTGTACTGCAAAGACAGAGACACACAGACATACTCTTTATCTGTCAGTATGTAAGGAGAGCTGGGTTATGTATGCTATGACTTCATTTCATATCTCTCGTGCTGTTTCTGCATTAGTTAGTTTGAACATTTGTATGCATGGAGTTTGTACTGCATTCGGCGGGCTATATACCACCAGGTATTTATTTATTTATGAAGCGTACTTGATCTGACCCTCCATTTTAAGTGTGATAATTTAAGCGTAAGTAATATCAATCTATTACTTTTGTTATTTAGTACAGAACTGAATTACAAATGCAAAACAGCCATTATTCTATTCCAAATAAAGCTTGCATGCAATAACGCATAATGCAAAGCACTCAACCTTTCATTTACAGTTTGATAAATAAACCAGTAGTAATATCAGCCTCATCTTTACAGTACTTGTTGCTCAACATTTCTAAAAGTAAAAATTGCATTTAAAATGATAAATAACCAGGCCTATTTGAAAACTGCACTGCACTAGCTGTGATCAAACAATATTTAAAATATTTTTGTTGTGTAACATGCACTATTACATTTACATTTATGCATTTGGCAGACACTTTTATTCAGAGTTACTTCATTCTATAAAAATTTATATGCATTAATTTTGCATTACAAGCGTTGTAACCGAATAACACAAAACACCTATAGCCCTGAAATAAATATAGAGAGCTCAGATACAAAAGCCACTACACTGTATAAATGAAAGTTGAATCTACTTAAAAAATTATTTCAACTGGTATTGGTGTTACCACTGAAGTAATACAAAAAATTCAGCTTAAGTTTTTCAAGTAAAGTGAGAGAATGTTGACAAAACATAATTTTTAAGTTAATACAACTTTCACTTTTTACAGTGTAAACGCCACCTCTGTCAAAAATAAGATAAAGAAAAAATGGGAGAGTGACAGAATAAAAAGAAGGACGAGGATCAATATTGGGCCAGGGTTCGCTCGCTGGCGTGAACTAAAGGAGGAGGAGGGGTTCCTGACCGATGCTGACTTGGCCGTCATGCTTTTGGACTACTGTTATATTGCTTGCATATACAAGTCCTGTCTGGCACACGAACACTATTTTTAAATTTTTTTAACGTGAATTTAACTGAAGGCTACTTGGATAGTGTAGAGAGAGACTCTTATATCATGTGACATTGTGACGCTGTGGACGCTGCATGGACTTAAAGGCAATATTTTTTATATATAATCTTTAACCAAGCAACCACCATTACACATGGCTTGTAAACGTGAGCTAGACTTCTGGCGTTTGAAAAAAAATAAAACCAATGAAATATGTTCATATGACATGCTGGAAAGCACACTTTGTGACCTAAAGAGTTGTCTTCTTTTCCTTTGCGACAGTGCTGCGGCTCTTGTGGCCTCTAGGGGCGCTAGACGTGAAGAATACATATCCTGCACCCCCTAGTGGCCAAAAAGTTCCGCGGTGTGCCTTTAACAAATTATAAGCTTTTCATTGCCATGAATGTGAAATGAATACAGTACACTAGAATTCAACTTTGAACATAGCTGTAGACATAAGAGCCGCAATACACATGTAGACAATGCATTAATCACAGCATCACCCACACACGTACATACATCATCCTCTCTCTGATTTCATATGTCAGGCTGTTAAGTACACACACACACAGACATACACTCTCACAACTGCTATATATTATGGGCACACACACACTCACAAATGCCAAGCTTGATAAGGTGTGAATGCATGCTGTACAAATATATCTGAGCTTAAGTCCATGCTTGCATGCGCACACATGCACACACAGGGCAATGTAACTCCACAGTGACTTGCATTTAATTCACATACACACAATGCCACAAACACACAATGTCACATACACAAGCACTACAGACAGCTGTAGAGGTGGACTGGAGGTAGGGCGAGTGTGTGTATGTACAGGTATGTGTGAAGGGATGTGCTCTGGCAATAGATCTGTGTGTCTGTGTGCGCATGTGTGTTTAGCATTACAATGACTGCAGTGAGTCACACTGAAGCCGCACAAGTCAGTACTACAATAATGAACACAACATCATCTTCTCACACACACACACACACACACTCATATGGTATATACTGTACACTCTTTAAATAAAAGGTCCCTCATTTGTTTCAAGCACCTTAAGAAACCTCTGCCATTTTTTACTGTCAGTGGTTCTTGAATTGTCTGTATGGTTCTTTGGAGATTAAAAATGTTCTTGATGTTTATTATAGGTTCTTCAGATCAGCATTTTGCTTTCTGGATATTTTAAATCACCAGTGCGATCACTCATAAACTTCATTAAACTTTGGCACGTAACTCACCTCCCACGTCTCTTCTAACGGATATAAATGATGAGCTGTCCTATTACTAAAAGATTCGATTTTTTAGTCTGCTGGATGAAAAAACAGGCAAAAATCCAACAGCCTTATCCAGGGAATGTGGGCATGGGGCATATTGACTTGGACCAGTAAGCAACCATCCCGAACCTCTTAGCAACTGCACTAACAACGGAGTCGGAGCTCCTTAGTTACCACAAAGCAGCACTAGGAATCATTCCCTAGCAACCCTCCAGATGAGTCTATTCATGAATATCAGCTGACATCACTCACATCTCAAACTTGTCTTCCGCCATTTTGAGTACCTGAAGTGGTCGCAAAAAAACTAGAAGCTATGCCTTCAATATGTTGTGAGCATCAAAATCGCTATTTTACAACACTAAGAAGGCTCGACACAACATAATACTTTGCTCGAAGTATCACCTGTGTCTCTGCACGTGAACTCGAGCATTGAGAACATTGTTTGTGTACACAGAGTCTACTAAAAAGAAGGTTTTGAACAACTGACTTTGCTTGTTTTGGTGTCCGCTTGCCTCCATCTTCCCAGTCAAGATGTATCGATCTCAGAATGCGCATAAGGAGGGAGGAGAGTAAAGATGGATAGCTCCTAAAGCATAGTTCCATATTAATGCACGGACAATTCACGTTGAAAAAGGAGCCTCATCTGAGATTCATTCATTCGTATTCGGAAATCGATTCTTTATGTCTGTCAAAGATGGCAGGCGGACACCATATCAGTCAAAGTAAGTTGTTTAAAACCTTTCTTTTTAGTAAACTCTGTGTACACAAACAATTTTCTCAATGTTCGCGTTCATGTGTAGAGATCCAGGTGATACTTCAAACAAAGTTTCATGTCGCGCCTTCTTAAGGGCTCGTTATAGTTGTGCGTAGGTCCTACGGCGTAGCAGCGACGGCGTAGGTTCCGCAACGGTTTTCATTTATACTTTTGCGTCGTCGTCCGCATCGACGTGCAAACACACGCTCGACCGCTGGTGGGCACTATCCACGCGTGTAACCACAGTAGCAGCGCTTGCGGTCCGCGTAGATCTGACGCGCTGTTAAAATTTTTGCGAGGTGCGCGTCAGGCTATGCAGAGGCTACGCACACGACTATAAATCGCCCTTTAGTGTTGTAAAAATAGTGGTAGTTCAGTAGCAGCGGACAGCGGCTGGAAAAACGCATTAGAGATCGAGTAGGCATCACACCCTAAACAAGATCATTTTTTAAAATAGCGTCTCTTTTCATGAGATTCGAGGTCCGAAATATTGTCTTTCGTTGCCATTTCCCATATCCATAAGAATCATAGACAGTAAAAGATAAGAAATACGTAAATCGTAGCAAGCTACCAAATGCTTGTCAGTAGCCTACTGGTAGTCGGTAGGTACTCAAGATGGTGGCAGGCAACTGGAATGACCTAAAAGGTCACATGACTGATATTCTTGAATAGCAGCCACATAACAACATGCTAACATGACGATAAAACCTTTAAAACTGCATAGCACACCCTAGCAACCACCCAGAGAGTAGAAGCATCAAGGTACTGTAGCAAAGGCAAACCCACTCTTATTTCTCTCAAAATGTAAATCATCATCATTCAATCATTATTAGCCTGTTTAAAGCAACATTAAAGAGTTTTTGCTCTTTGCTCCCCCTACAGGTTAGAAGCATAATTGTATATTACCACTGTCGTAAATACTGCAGCATAGCTGGCTCTGATTGGATTTTAGGTCTGCCTGCCGTAAAGCAAGTTTTTGTAGTTTTCACTCGAACTACAGGACCGCGACCTGACGGTTGGAAACTTCTTTAGTGCGGTTTTGTCCAATAGAGGGCTGCAAAGCGAATGTGAAAGTGCCATTCACCCTGTTTCAAGTGGATGAACGACTGAAACTTTTTTGGAAATGTTATTTTAAGGTAAAAAAAAGTGCCCTCGAAAAAAGAAGTCACCAGCCGCCACTGGATGTAAGAAAGGAATAATGACAACGGGCCATTGAATTATAAGAAAATAATGCACACCTAAGGTCTATAATATGGCACGACGCAAGCAGAGAGAGTTTTATTATCAAATAATTCAAAGAACCGAAGTCAATTACAGTATTCCGCTTATGCCACAGTTACCACAAACATTGCTCTGGTGCCTATTTTTAAGACATTTGACAGGTCAGGCGTGGTATAAGCATAAATAAAATGCAGCTTGTCTTATTACGAACTAAACTAACCATATTACTGATTGCAAGTCCAGCAGAGTATGCCGATCTCAGGATGAGTCTCAAGGTTTATGAACTAATCTTTGCATGCACAGACCGTATAAATCAAGAAAGCTTTGAAACCATTGTACAGTCTACAGTTTATTGATTTTATTTGCTATCTTAGCACGCATGCAGAGTCTGACGCTTGTGTACCGGGCTACGGGATGGTCAACGTGAGCTCGACAGCCTCCGAGCAATTTAAAAACTGAGAGAGAATCTTTGAGAAACTGAATCTGTCAGATGTCCGTGTGAGTATAATTGTGTGTGTGTGTGTGTAATGGAAAGGGAGGTAGTGTGGTACATATCGACTCAAAAACAACAAAACACAGCACCTCTGCCTTTCCTCCACTTCTATTTTAAAACCACACATCTTCTCTGTCTCTCGCTCTCCAGGTGACCGCTTTTGTTCTTTACCCTCTTTATCTTTCTTCATCTCATTTTCCCCATTTCTATTTTTCCAATAACAATTTCTCTTTTCACGTTTCCCCTCTCTCTTCGTGCTCTCTCTATGACCCTGTCTTTCTCTTTCACTCGTCTAGCTGCCAATTTTAACACTAAGCATCTCTCATCTGCACCACCCCATCTCCCTCTCTCTCTCTGATTCATTCCCCTCTTCCTCTTTCACTTGTCACTATCTCCCAGTTCTAAATGTAGCTCTGAAACCCTATCACCTCAATACGGCTTGATAATTTATTCTGTGTTATGCTGAGAGGCATAGGCTGGTCTCAGAGCAGAGGTGCATGATGGGAATAGAGGTCTGCTGCAGCTTATACACAGAGCAGCTGATCTCAGTGTAGACCTTAGAAACAAAAAACCTGGGTTTACAATAAACGCTGTAGAATAATGTAGCGTAGTTATGCATAGTGTTGTTACTGAATAGCATTGCTTATTTATGTATGTCTTATATAAAATATACCTGCTTTCTTTGTGTACTTTTTTCATGTAAAGCTGTTGTAAAACAATGCAACACTGTAAAAAAGCCCAATATAAATAAATATGAAATTATTAAAGTGTATAAAGTACAGTATAACACAGAGTGGTAGGTTATGGTAATGTATGTGCGTGCGTGCGTGTGTATACGGTATGTATCAGAAGGTTACGGGATTGTATATACGGTATGTATCACAGTGATGTATAGTGTAGCATGATATAGCATATCATAACATAGCATAGCATCATATCGCATCAAACCATATCACGCCGTATCATATCACATCACCTAGTATGGTATGGTATTGTATTGTATAATGATGTATACAGTAATACAGTATTGTACCATATATAGTATACTTTAGTGTCTTATAGTATTGGATTTTATATGCTATAGTTTTATATGGCATAGAATAGTATAGTATTCCATAGCACAGTTACTGCTTACTATCAAATTGCATTGTATCACACAGCACTGTATCATATTATAAGGTATAGTGTATAGTATGGCATAGTGTCATACAGTAGTCTATTGTATGCTACAGTACCATAAAGCAATAGTACAGCACAGTACCATATTGCACCCTACCACACAGCACAGTATCGCATTATATCGTATACAGGTACACTGTAAAAACATTCTGTAGAAATTACAGTATTACTGGGTATTACTGGCAACTAGCTGTCAGTAACTTACTGTAGATTTTACATTTATGTTATTTACTGGCAACAGTTTGTTCAAAGTTAAATGAACATGAAACCTTTTCAATCTTTATCTTCTACAGTAAGTTACTGGCAACCAGCTACATAATTACAGCAAATTTTTTACAGTGTAGTATTGTAAAGTACAGTAGATTACAGTATTGTATATCATATTGCATAGCAATATACAGTATCATATTGTATCTTATAGGATATGATTGTATTGTATTGTATACGCTATAGCAGTGTTTCTCAAACTTTTTCAGCCCAAGGACATCTTTATCTTCCAATTTTTTTCTGAGGACCACCTAACAGAATCCCACTCTAACATGCCCCCCAAAAACGACAAAATAGGAAGGATAAGCTAAATTTAAGTTTAATATGGAACTGTTTCAAGTCAAAAACTATGTTCAGAAATTATTATATGAATTTTATTTCATTTGAAAAAGTAAATGTGAAATGAGTTGCAGCTTATTATGAACAACAAACTGCACATGTGAAAAAAACATACTGTATGCCTAGGTCCCACTTAATGTCATTCCAAAGAGCCATTAGTTTAAAACTGATGTGGTGGGTATATGAAGTCTATGGTTGTAACTATGGTAACAATAAAATGCTAAAAAAAAATGTTCCCCTTAATGTTCAAAATCACTGAAATTACAGGGATTTTACACATGAAGCTAAAACTAGTAATTTTTTTTAACTAATAGATCTGTAGATTTTAGCTGCTTTCAGTTGCTTGATCTTTTCTTTTGACTCATCTTTGGTTTAGCCACCGATCCATTTTTATGTTATTAAAACAAAATGGCAAGAACTGATATCACAGTTTTGCAAGTGCATTAAAAATCTACTTAAATAAGTGACTATTGAATAAACACTTGTCTAGTTTAGGATATCTTTTGGCGGACCACTGGGGGGGTTGGCGGACCACACTTTAAGAATAACTGTGCTATAGTATCATAAAGCATGGTATAGAATAGTATAGTATTGCATAGTATAGTACAGTATACCATGTATCATAGCACATCACACAGTATAGTATCGTGTTATGTTGCATAATGTTGTATAGTAGGGGTGGGAATCGCTTGGACCCTCATGAATCGATTCAGAATCGATTCTTAGGGTCCCGATTCGATTCAGAATCGATTCTTGACGTACTAATTTGCATATCCGTCATTACGTCGCATTTGCTTTCAAAGCCAGGTTAATGTTTGCGCTTTTTCTAGTCTCTGAACTGTCATATACTGTACTTTAATGCAACTAGGGATAGATAATGTCATTCTTATATACATACATGTCCTGTTTCTGTTATAAGACATTAAAACCAGTAAAAATATTAATTTAACGTGACATATTAATTCTATATGTTAACCGGCATTAACTTCCACGAACGTTAAGCGTCTAATCATCATCATTATACACAGTGATTGGCAGTATTACTGTATTTATATAATGCAGCGCACCCAGCGACTGAATAACAAACTATGTGCATATTTTTACAGAAGTATATTCATGTTATATCTAAACAGTCTGCGGATGGTTTAGGGCAGGGGTGTACAATACGTCGATCGCAAAGGCAATGCCGGTAGATCGCACAACTGCTGCTCCACGCGCAAAATTGTCATTATGGTCTTTTGGTGTAATTGTGAAACATGCAGGTCTTTTTGAGTTGCTGCGCCTTTCTTCTCAAATGTGTTTTGCCATGCCACTGCAGCTCAGTCGTCTTTAACTTCCAAAATTCACATGGATGCGCATTCTTGTCTCACGCAGTTCCTGATTCACACGCACGGTGTGTGTGAGCGAGCAAACGAGAGGGAGAGAGAGGCAGCGTAGCGCTGATTTGTATGCTTCTGATACTGTTTGTTTCACTAAACCGCATCTCCGCTATTTTAAGGAGTACTCGACATGTACTCAAGGATTTTTTTTAAAACTCCTCAAAAAGAATAGAGTAATGGTGACAGCCCTAAATTCAATGTAGAGATATATGCAGTATAGTCCTACAAGCATTTAAAGTGTTCTTTCTCTTCTGCTCTTGTAAGCTCGGCTATGCGCTCTTGCAGGGCGCGCTCTCTTAAGTTGTCCGTGTGCATCACCGCTCCCCCAGTTGAGTTCCGCCTTTTGGTTCTGATAACGTGACGTTATTTTGTAAACTAACATTTAAGAATCGATTCTTGACATTTGTGAATCGATTCAGAATCGGCCCACGTCCGAATCGCGATTCATCTAAGAATCGATTTTTTTGCCCACCCCTATTGTATAGTACAGCATAGTATACAGTATAGTATCACATAGTATAATATGTATCATAAAGTATTGTACAGTGTAGAATAGTAAATTCTGCAGTAGATAAATAATCAGCTGAGATCATTATGTACAGAAACCCTTTAATCCTGTTTGTGTATTCGGATGTGTTCGTGTGCAAAACTGATAGAAACAGACAGATAGCTCAATCTTTATGCTCTCATTAGGATTTCAGTATTTCACGCTCCGTTATACTCTGACTTTCTCTTTAATTATCTCACTTAAGAGCAGTAACATGCAAACCTTCTCTTGTAAGATCTGACATTAACCCGCGCCTCCGCACACTCCGCTCACACAAGCCAATGCACTGCTAAAAGCAGCACCAAACAATAGCATAATGTCATAGGTAGGTCTCTCTCTCTCTCTCTCTCTCTCTCTCTCTCTCTCTCTCTCTCTCTCTCTCTCTCTCTCTCTCTGTTGTTCAGTATGGGCAGCTGCGTCTCATGGCCATTAGCGTTCTGTCCTCCCACTGCGTTACATGTCACTGTTTCCCCAAAACAACACTGACTTACTCTATGTTTTGATCTGACCTTTATCAGTCTGAACGGTCCCTGAGAGGCCAATGTCAAAAGATCCATCACTTATTTTGTGAGCTATCAAACACACTATGCACTTTTTAATTTTTTAGAATGCTAATGTAAATGTATTGGTCACTGTATGTGTACTAATTATCCATTATTTTATAAGTAAATGTTTCATGTGATGAATGCATTTTACTGTGTTTACTTCAAGTACACTGAGATTCATGTGTCATATAGGCTATGGATATAATAATATGAAATTTTGAATTACAAGGCTAAGTCTTTAGTTAAAATATAACTAAATCGCACAACAGCATAGCTATAAAGGTATACAGACAAAAACTAAAAAACTATTGTCCAAAATAGGTCAACTTTCAATCAAAATTTATTGATTGACTTTATTGACTTTATGTTTGTGGTCTTATATGGGAATAATAAATCAGTGCATGTTCTTAAAAAATATGTTTGTATTCATAGTCTTTCATCAGAATTTATTAACTTGCTCTGCCTCTAAAATAATATTTTTATGTTTTATGATATTTTTCTTAAAAATCCAGTTTAAAATATAAAAAAATGTCATATTGGGTTGGCTATGTAGACATTAAAACATCAATGGAGAAACACATCTCTCCCTCCCTTCCTCTCCACACTTTCTCCAGCACTTACAGTTAAAGGTGTTTATATCACATGGATTTCTAGCTAGTTGCGTATAAAGTGTGAAAGATTCAGGCTGAATCTTTTTCATTCACTTAAAATTAAAGAGCAATGTAGATGAACAGAGTTGCAGAGGCTGACTATAAGTTCAAAATATAGTTTTATTTTACATAATTATCACATTTTGGAACTAAATCAAATAATTGGTATGGTTTACAAATATTGTGACCTTTATTTACAGTACACTGTAAAAATTGCTTTAGTTATGCAGCTGTTTGCCAGTAACTTACTGTAGATTTAAATGTATGTTATGTTATTTACTGGCAACAGTTTGTTCAAAGTTAAATAAACATTACACATTAATAAGTCTTTGTCTTTACAGAATAAAACTATAAAATAACAGCATTATGCATTCTGGGAAACAGAAATCCTCATCAACCTTTTTTTGTTTTTCCTTCAGATTTCGGTTCCCAAAATTTTTAATGTTCATTGAACTTTAAACAAACTGTTGCTATTAAATAACATAAATTTTAATCTACAGCAAGTTACCAGTAATACTGTTGAATTATAAACAGTATGTATAGTATTTATTTTTCAACCCAGTGTTGGGTTAAATCGGGATGTAATTGGGTTAAATAGGGATGTAATTTAACCTATGCTGGGTTGTTTCAACTCATTGTTGGGTCAATTAATTAAATTAAACCCAACGGCTGGGTTCGTCCCTTTTTGACCCAATGCTGGGTTAAAAAAAAAATCCCAGCATTTTTAGAGGATTACAAATAAGCAGATGTTAATAAACATTTAAGGAATGTGAATGATGATTCAAATGAATCTTTAATTTTTTGAACTGGTTCATTTAAAACTATCTATTCACATTACTAAAACTTTAGTTTAGTTAGTCGTTTTAACTTTAATTATATTAAAATCATTACTACTCAAAATGGGTACAAAACAGGCAACGCACAAATGCCATTACCAATGTGTGAAAGGTGCATTACATCATTTACATTTGTACAATGATCTAATCTCTTTGCCTCTCCCTCTCGCCCCTCCATCCCATTGATTAAATCACTTGATTTTCCTGGCACTGCACAATGACACTGGCACTTTTAAATATGGAGATGAGGTAGAGAGGTGGAGCACTGCAGAACGAGCCCAAAGATACTGAACGAGAGCGAGAGAGAGAGACGTGACATGGGAGAACGTGGGGCTTTTGTTGTTGTGCATGCATCCATCAGATGTTGCCATGTGCCGGATGCTAACATAGGATCAAATGCTTTCTGGATGCCATCAATTCCTTAATAGATGAGAAACAGTGAGACAGATGCACGAAACAAGTTATGACTCTCATAACACTTATCTCTCCACACCCTCTGCTCCTCACATCAGTAATGAAGGTGAAATTCATGACAGGATTCTGGCTTACAGACTTCAAGTGCTCTGCAGCCTTTACAGTCTTGATCTTTACAGTATTTTTTGCTGACAGAACCAAGGTCAATGTCGAAATGTTTCTCACATCAAAATTCCAAGGAGCAGCTAATCTGTATTCCACTCGACAATGGCAAAAGCTTTCCTAAAATGTCACGCACCAGTCTGATTGGCTGGCCATATGTCATTTTTCATTTTTTAGTCCACCTGGAAAGTCTAAGCATATACATATTATCTGTATCTGTATTGTATCAGGTGTGTTCAAAGGGATTTGAACCCAGGACATTTGTTTCTAATGCAGTGCTCTGCCAGTTGTACTACAGGAATACAAGAAGTTCTTGGCATTAAATATTCGAAATAGATTAAATTTATATATAATTTTTGTTTGGCCTTACTTTTTGCTCATAACTGTGGAGACAGGTTGTCAATTTAGATTTAGTATTCAGAATGGGATGCAGTGCGTCAATAATGTGATGGCTATGATATGAGGCTTTATTAGTGGGAGTGTTTGTGTTTAAAGTTCTCCTCCTCAACCGAAGCAAAGGGTAATTACTGAACTGCAATCAAATGCCTTTCACACATGCAAGTGCTCACGCACACACACACACACACACACAGAGAGAGAGAGAGAGAGAGAGAGAGAGAGAGAGAGAGAGAGAGAGAGAGAGGTTCTGCTACAGACATTGTTCATCATGACATCAGCCAGCAGGTGTACACAGCATCAATAAACACCCATCGCCTGCATCAATTGTCAAAACCAAAAACTTTGAGAAGGAGAGAGTATTATAGCAAATCTGGCCCTGAAATTCTGCAATCGGGGTTCAAAATGCCATTTTTTTCCATACTGAAACAATAGCAGTTTTCTATAGGATTTAGTCAGATTATGTAGTCATTGTATTACTCTCTTAGATTCATAATACAAGATGAGTAAGTCACTTGCTTTGTTTACATTACAGATTTTCGCAAACCTTTTGTGATATTTTCTAAATGGCGATAAAAAAAACGAATTACTTAATTGCTTGAGTTGACAGAGTTTCAATTAAACAATGTTATGCGACTAAGGGCGTTTTCACATTAGCACTTTTGGTGCGCACCCGGGTTCGATTGACATCAGAGTTCGGTACATTTGGATGATGTGAACGCTGTCTTCCGAACTCGGGTGCGCACCCGCGAAACGTACTCGAGTCCGCTTAAAAAAGGTGGTCTGGGGTCCGGTTCATGTGAACTCCATATCGGTTCGCTGCTAATGAGCGCAATTGTACCAAATCACGGAAGTGAACCACTGTTAATTACGTATTATATGGAATGTCCCACCAAAACAGACGTGTGTGTTTGTGTGCGTGCACTTACCTTGACAACAAAATGCATAGAATTCTTGCTTGACTTTTGTTCTTATTTTTTTTAATCTTTGGTTTTGTTTTCAAAGAAATAATAGAGAAACGCACTTGCGTCTGTCTGCCCCAAACATACTAAAGTCGTTTCGATGACAACGGTCTGTCCGCCGATGTCAATTTTTGCGGAGGCATTCAGAAATCATCTCTCTGCTTGGAGTTCGTCAATCACGCTTGTCGTCTTCTCGTTTACAGCGGTTGCCAAGCAACATGAGAACACGCCGGCTGCAGCTTGATGATGCAAGCGTACCGCGGTTCGGATGCAAAAATAATATGTGAACACAGTCCATGGGGGGCATGGGGAGGGGGGAGCAATCGAACTCGGGTTCGGACCAGGCAATCGCACCAAATGTGAAACCATCCTAAAATGTCATTTTTCTCCTCGCAATAAGTCCATCTAAAAGGCATGGCGACAGATTCGACTTCATGCAAAGAAACAGCCACTTTAACTTTATAGCAGCCATAAATGGCGTGTTTTCGGGAGGTTAAAGTATGCAATTTTGCAACTTTAAAGAAATTATCATGTTACTTTTACACACAACCTTGAAATTTTGCAACATATTCCTTTAATTTTTTCGAATTGCCTTTAAATCCACCTCATGCAAGTTGAATTGACATGTTTTCTGTGGGAGTATTTTCAAATATAATTTTAAATTCAGAAAACGCAAAAACTGTCTTTCAACAATATGGCACCTGCCTAAAAACTGTAAATGCAAATTGTGATTTTGCCCTTTTTATTAATTTGGCAGATGCTTTTATCCAGAGCGACTTAAAATGTATTGAATCTATACATTTATTTTGTCAGTATTTTTGTTTTGGGATCAAACCCATGACCTTTGCATTGCTAACCCAATGCTCTACCAGTTAATCTACAGGAACACCATATCAAAACCATACCATGCCAGACCATAACACAATATAGCAGGTTCAGTGATTGAAGAGAGGATGTGGTTCCTCTGGAGGTGGTTTTGAAAAAATAGGTCATTGAAATTTGTCTTCCTTGTGATGTCAGAAGGGGATCTTATTATAAAAATACCTTCCCTTAATCTGCACCTATTCAACCATGGCACTGCCATTTAGTGCAGAGAGAGAGAGTAGTGATGTAGTGCTCGAGACCAGATTTCTGCTTTCTCGGACTCATCTCGAACTTGACTCAGTCTCGGACCACAGTGGGAGGAGAAGGACTCGTAATTTCAGACCAAGTCTTCGAGACCAACGTATTTTAACAACAATAATAATAAAATGCAATGTTGACGGGCATTATTTGAAACATCCCATTATTGACATCCCATGGTGCAATGCAAAGATACTGCCATCAGAGCCGTTTATTTATCTCTAGAAAAATAGGCAGAGATGATGCATGTGGTAGGGATTTTTTTAAATAGTAAAAGCATAGTCCATATAAAGACGTCAAGACTGCTCCTCTAAACAATTCCCAATCTAGCTTAGTCTGTAGGCCTAACTGTTGATTATTAAGTGGGGTGATATTAAATTATGAATATGAAAAAGAACATGCTTTCGACTCCTAAAGACCTCGGTCTCGACTCAGACTTGCTTCCTCAAAGACTCGGTCTTGACTCGGATTCGGCATAGGCGGTCTCGTCCCCATCACTAAGAGACAGACAAAATTGAGTTTCAATTTCAACAAACCACCAATATGGCGAACAGTGTTTGCATTTCATCAGGTAATTTGCATTTTAAAGGACACACCCAAAGATGGCATATTTTTGCTCACACCTACAAAGTGGCAATTTTAATAGGCTATAATAAATTATCGATATGGTATTTTGAGCTAAAACTTCATATACATACTCTGAGGACACCAATGATTTATTTTACATTAGTGATGCAACAATACACTTAGTTCACGGTTCAATAAAATTTTCGGTTCTTGTCCACGGTTTTCGGTTCGGGTTTGATTCTGATGCCTTGCCCTATTAAAGAGTTTTTTTTTTTATTCTATGCTTAGGTAACAGGAACAGTGAGATGTTAAGAAGCAAAAATACTGGTTTTAATTGCAGTTCTCTTTATTTTATGTAAATGCAAAAATCATCTTACATATTTCTAGATACAATAATATAAGATATCATTAAATAAAGACATATAATATGATATCCTATTCAAACTGGGGAACATGTGAATTCATTACATTACATAAATTGGCCATTTTATATACCTGTACTTAGTAAGTTAAACTTTACATTGTAAATGAAGGCTATACCTTACTGCACTACTGTTAAGTCCAACATCATGCTGTCTGTGTAGAAACCAAAAAATGCGTTCCTCAATCAAGATTACTGGTGGGATTTATTTTAGCATCAGGCGGATTCTCTTCTTGAGTTTAAATTTTTCAACTTGCGCGGAAGATGTGTTTGAGGCAAATAACGCGTGTTTGCATCAATAACAAGCCCAATTTTCGTCCTTCGCATTGCCCCACGCGAATTTGCATCTTTACATTGATGTTGTATAATCTACACGCGCAAATAATTAGTCCACACCTCAGATTTAAAAGACAGTCGTGCTGCTTTTTTTGTTGTTTTACTTCTGTTGGGTGTGTGTGCAAGCGAATGAAATCTGACACCAGCATTGCAAGCAGAGTTCAAGCAGAGTTAACGCAGCTAGCGCACAGTGACTGGATATCAAACTCGCTGTGGCGTTTATAAGCGTGCAGATCACGCGGACACACACATTAACAAAAGTGCAGGGAATATAAAACTGACAAATTTGGATGGATAAACCGAAAAACCGCAATTCACATGCGCGTATTGGACCGTGGGGGTCAAACCGAACGGTTCAATAATGTATTGAGAATTGTGGCATCCCTATTTTACATCTTACAAAATTCTTATAAAATGTCTCCTTTAATATAAATCATCCACATCACTTACTTTATCTAGGGTGACCATACGTGCCATTCTTCCTGCACCCAAAATCCTGGTCATGATTTCGGGTGCGTCTTGCGGAAGTTGTATTTGTCAACCGTAAGGTTCTCACATTTCAGTTAAAAACATAAGACATACAATCGTAGTTTCATTCTAATATTAAAATGTAACGGCTGCTTTTCTGAAATAGAACCTGAAGTAATAAACCTCAATGACGTATGTGGTCGATAAATATGTCTTCTGGAAGACGCACCCAAAATCCTGGCCAGGACGCATCCAGGAAGAATGGCACGTATGGTCATATGTTAGCCTACTTTAACACAGATTAGGATATTTTTCTTACTGATCGTCTTTAGATGAGGTTCTTAATGTAGGTTCGGGAAAAGCCTGATCATACGGTCCTGTCAAACAGCCACCTACCTTTCTCTTACATCAGCAGGTGAATCACATGGTTATTTGTGCCTGCATGAAACTCTTTTATATTTCGTTTATTTTGGACCCCGACGGCAAACCCACAGCAGGTTGACAGCAGAAATGCTACCTGTGCTGTGACCTCTGCTAGCACCCATGGCAAATAATGCTAACTTAGCACTTCCTGTAATGTTTTAATGAGGCTAGCCTTGCCTTTGGTCTTTTGGAAACGCCTGAGAATATATTCCAATTCATAAGAGCAACGTGCAAGCTTACTGACTTAATGCCTGATCCCGCCTGCATCAGAGCTGCGGCTGCTGTCTGCTTTATTGCCGTTCACCCCTCCTACCCTCCTCCTTTCATATTACAGAGAGAGAGAGAAAGATCACAGGGGAGATGAGGCTGTGCTGTTTGGATGGATGGACAGATGCATTGATAAGAATTGCGAGCGCTACAGCGCCAGAGCTGAATGTCCAATCAGCTTTCCCTCCCTCTGTCGAATTTCCTCTCATCTCAGTGGTCTCTTGTCCTCCCTCTTCTCCTTTGTCCTTATACATACCTCTTTCCCCCATCCCTCTTCTCCCCTCTCAATTTTCTTGAGGTCTGAGTGCTCTTAAATGTCTGTCCATTAGAAGGCAGGTCGAGACATCATACTGACAGCTCTTTCGCTTTCATGGCCGAATCAAGACTGGTGCTGTTTCAATTTTCGAGCAGGTAATTAGAGGTAGTTTCAGTTGTGCCGTGAGCAGTGATGGTCTTTCGGTTCTGGTCCGAACATATTAAACCATAAAGCACTCTGTCACAGTAGGTAGGTAGATGTTTATAACTACCAGCCACTATTTGGACGAAATCGTTTACGATTCGTTTGCTTTGTCTGGTGCGTATTATCAATGACATCACTTTTATCAACATTTGTTTAGTTTGCAATATTTTTCCATTGCTTTCCCTTGAAAACATTCAGTGACATTGGCCTTGAAACCTGTTATTGTCTTGCCTCTAGGACAGGCAGCTCGAAATGAGCTCGCCGGTTGCCATGGTAACCTCCCTGGAGATGCTGGCGCACTTGTTTATCTCTGGCCAGCGTGCACGCTCAAGCCGTTCAGCGCGGGGGCAGGCGATCCTGAGCAGATGTGAGCGCTCAGCTATAGGGAAACGGTTAAGAAGCTGGACTCTCATGGCGGCAAAACACGTCAATCGATGCTACTTTGATCTGCGTGCATTACCTGTGCCGTTTCTGTAAAAATTAGCTGCAGGCGAGCTCCGGCACTGTCAACACGACGTGTGATTCAGGCGGGTGCGCGAGCGCTGACGTATGAAGCCAAAAATAAACGACGTATAAAAAGGACATGCAATGACCGCAGTCAGCTCATGTTCCCATTGAGTGTGGGGCTGCACCGCTGTCTGGAGGCAATATATGTCAGAGTATGTAAGTCGTGGGGCTGACCAAGCTTAAACCTGGAGACTGTGGTGCCATCAAAAACTTGCATACTTTTGCAATGCAGAGAGATAATCATGTCGAGATGAAAGAATTCCATTTAGCCAGAGATAAGAAGGAGGATGCTTTTGATTTAAATGTTTTATGTATGAGCTCTCCCGCTGTTTAGCCTGGATTTCATTAAGTAGTATGGTACTATATGCGGCAAAATGTATTTTTATGCAGTGGATGAGAAAAACGCGTCAAGGCCTAGAACGGCATAAAGAAATGCCCTTCTATTTCCTCCTGTCCCTCCAGCTTATTTTGTAGAGAAGTACCTGTGAGGTTAGCATTAGAGTCACCCTCCTAAAAATAACCAGTTTGCTGCATGGCAGGTTCTCCCACAGGAAAAACAGACCTGTCCTGCTGTGCCCCAGCTCTTTACTGTTGCCCTAATTCGTACACACACATCTCACACAATACTGTACCCCCCTCGCACACAACCACACACACCCATCTATCTTCCCAAAGAGCATAAACAACCAAACCGGATTCTGTATTTCTGTCTTTGCACTGCATACTTCGTTTTATGACCACCCTCCCGTAACAAACCTCCATTAGCCCCTCTGAGGTGTTATGGCAGTTGTCAGCCCTGTTACAGCCTCGTAGCAACCACTCAGAACAGAGATGAAGTTGATAACAGAGCGCTCAAAAGCAGGGTCAGCTTGTATCTCGTCACTTTGGTGCCAGGTGGGTGATTCACTGCAGATGCCACATGATGTAGCAGCCGAGCTAAAGTGGGCAATATTGGCACAAGCTCCAGCCTCTGTGCCCAGGCGGTGTCGTTGTGGAGCCAGAGAAGCATCAGTATTACACGCTTCCTTGGTTCATCCCCATGGACGCGGGCGGCTAATTGCACAAACTGTGCCAGAGCAGATGAGGAGTGATTTGGTGCTGATGGGGAGGGCTAATACAGACGGGCTGAAGGTAAGGGAGAGAATCAATGAGCTTTAGGGCCAAAAAGAAAAACAGGAGCAAAATGTGTGGCCCAAATGCTAAAGCTACCAAGTTTACTGACTCATTGTTTGGGTCAACATGGTCTACAATTAATCATTTAGTAAACAAAAGACGTCAAATTTAACAGTAAGTGTTGTATGAAAATCATTGTTTGCTTGTCAGTTTTAAAGTAGAAAATCCTGGTTGCTTGTTGGACAACAGCAGGTTTGGCAAAAAAAAATTCTTCTAACTATTGTATATATCTCTGTTCAGGTACCTAGAAAATCTGTGTCATTAATAATTTTATTATGTAGTATGTGTGGAAGAAATAAAGCACCCAGGACTATTTTGTGTGCCAGTGCTTTTTAAATAATGAAGCACAGGAACAGGTGATGAATCTGGATGTTTGGGGGGTGCACATTTAACACCAAATAGACTCTGTAAGTGAGCATCCCACCATACTCAGCACTCCCACTCCCAAGCACTACAACGTCAGGGTCTCGCACTGTAGGCAGCATTGATGATTATAGTGGGTGGGATCTGGTTTAGTTTTGTCTTGCCATTCACTTATTGTATAGATTTCCGGTATTAGATGTGCATTGATAGAACTGTATTAATTTACATATCACACAGAGGATCCATTAAAACAGGTGACGGATTGATTTCTGGTCTGGTCTGTTCCAGCACAAGGTAAGCATTGGTTATTCCCAACAACCTCTGCCTTATTTGCCAAGTGAGAGATGTTCTCAGGGCAACATATTGTGTTGACCCAAGGACAACATTTTTGTAAATAAAACTTAAACCTAAACCATAACCACAACTGAACCCAAAAATTAAGAGAGTCTTCCTAACAATATCCTTTAAATATTCATCCTATACATCATACATTTATTCTCGTGCCTTATTGTTTACATTTGTATCTAAATTGTTTTGCACAAAAATGTGCTGTGTTTTTCTGTGCATTTATGTACAGATCAGCTTGAGTGTGTGTGACCAAAGGGAGGGGACGCATCCTTGCTGTAGATGTTGTGGCAGAGACTGCAGGGGTGAATTGAGGCTTCAGAGTGAATCAATGCGTTTGAACTGAGGGATTGCAATGAGGCATAGCCAGCTAAAGCACGCACAGCCACACACATGCACGCTGTCAGCCCTCCACTCCCTCTCTCCCTTCACTGTCATCACCTTCTTTCATGCGGACAGGGTCGAGAAAGAAAGAGTTTTAATGGAGGTCTCATCTGAGCTCGCTGAGGTGTTAGCTATGGTCAGGGAGATAGGCAGAGAGAGGAGGCTCCTATGACACTTGATGAGAAGGCTTCTCTCTTCTGTGCTCTATTCTCAATGGAGGAATGCATATCTCTTAAACGCAACTCCTTTCTTTTACCTCATATGTATGCAAATCAAGCATCCTATGCAAATTGAGGAGAGAGAAAAGTGGGGGGCTTTGAAACCTGCTGTGCCTCCAGCTTCCAATCAGTTATTCACAACGCACACCTGAATACACGGGTGAATGGAAATCCTGATGCCATTCCACAGTCGGATCTGCATGCTCAACTCGTTGCACCGGCTATGAGCGATATAGCTGCCGCCAGACATTTTTTGTTTTTGGCATCTGTTTGCGCCCCACACCCTACAATGGCACTATTGTCGCACCACGGCCTTGGACTTCCTGTATGTGATGCTAAGCTGCTTGCTCCAGCACGGCTGTTTGCGCCTTCTGGTGAGAGACTTAGCAGGCCGACGGCATCATTTGCTTTCACGCTTCAGCGCCACAGCTCCCCCCACCTCTGCCTCTGTGTTTCTCTTTCTCTCTCTCTCTCTTTCTCTTGCATCTGTGAGGCACGGGATCTTGCGAGGAGACAGCGTTCTCCAGCCTCAAAGCGATATGCTGTCAGTGTATGTGTGCCCAGACTCCTGCGTGGTGCTGTGTCAAAGCGCCCAGCACAGCCGATTACAAATGCTTTTCAGAGGGCTTCACCTGGGAAGACCAGTTTCCAGGGACATGACAATAGTTAATGGGTTTGTTTATGCAAAAATTTGATCATGTCACCCTCATGTCGTTTCAAACCCGTAGGGCTTTTTATTTAACACTGAAGAACTAATTTTTTTTTTTTAATAGCATCTAGTGGTGAGATTGCAAATTGCAACCAACAGCTCACCCCTCAATTTCAAAATGCATATGGTAGCTGCCGCAGCACAAATATGTCCTCGTCTGAGACAATGTAGGGACGCGCTCTGTATAGCAGTTTGTCTGTTTATGGCTGCCATAGAAACATGACGCAACGGTGTATGTAGATAAAAACGTCTCATTCTAAGGTAATAAAAATACAGTTCATTATGTAAGGTCTTTATACACCGTGATAATATAGTTATGTAGATTATATTGCATTTCTGTCAAGAGATCCTCCTTGCAAAACATAGAGTAACCTGATAATAAACAATTCAATAAATGCAAGAAGTGCTAAGCTTTGAGTTAATAATAATGCAAGAGGAGGTACACAAGGGGGGAACGATGCTTGGGGTAGAAAGGGTTCCAAATTGATGGTTCTTCTCCAAGGAGATTCAGCTGTCCTGATCCGCTGGTTCAAACACCCAATCATCAGTGAGTCAGGAGCCTATAAGGTGTATGCTGGATTACTGAGTTAATATCCTGAAACAACCTGTCATGCACCACAAACAGATTTATCACCAATGTGCATACATAGCTGAATAGAGCTAGCACAAACTGCTACGCACAAAAGCAATGCCCTGAAAACACACACAAGCATGCAACCACAATTAATCTCAGACGCTAGAAATGTACTATCAGCAGGTATGCAAACCCGAATGCTCGGCCAATGCATTGTAAGTGTTCATAGCAATGCATATTTAGCATGTGTTGCTATGGAAGTAATAACGTAGCAACAGAGATAGGCAGTGTAAGTGACAGAATTATCTTTAAGTGCCAGTCAAGCCGATGTGTTATTATTTAGCTAGCTTTATAGACATGTCAACTTTAACCATTTTGTTCTTCAAACTGTTGAATTGTTGAGTCAAGGCAGTAGTTGACCTGAAAGACAAAACTGACATACTGCATAAGCAGGTAGTTTGTGCTGTTTATCTGCCCCTGTCTGTATCTGTTTCCATGCATGTCTTCAAATTCCACATTGATTTTGCGTCCTATCAGAATCATTGTATGAAAACAGGAAAACATGAAGATGCTTCATCCCAATGCTTCACAATTGTCTCAGTCTAGAGACAAAAAAGAGCACAACTCATTTCAAACATCCTCTTTTTGAATGCATTTTGACATTCCTGGAAGTTATGTTTTGCACACCTGCAGCCCTAACGTCAAATCAGCACCGTCAATCTTTTTTCTTAATATGGTTCGGAATGCACACATTCATTTCTTCACAGGAAGTTTGAAGATTCATATGAAATCTGTTGATGAGAGAGAAAAAATACTGGCATGAGGACTACGTTAGAAGGATAAGAGGGTGACAGTACGATACAGGAAGATGAGAGGCAGAGAACTGAGTGCTATTGTGTAGACTGCACCCAGGTGCAGGGCACATTGAGTCAGACAGGTGCCACAACTGGCTGCTCCATTTTCAGAACGGTACGAACACTAGTGTCTTCTATTCACTCAAAAAGGAAAGAAAGAAAGAAACATTTTACAAGTAGGAGGACATGACCTTCACTCTATACCTGCATCCAGCCCCTCTCTCTTTCCCTTGCAGTCACAAAGCAGCCCTCTTTAAACTGTCGCTCAATTACGTTGCAGGTAATTTGTGTGGTTTCAGAGATTAAAGTTTAATTAAGACGACTGGAGTAATTTAGACCCAGGTTTAATATAATCACGTTGAACTGGCTGCTTGTAAAGTGCCCTAATATCAGGCTGAGGTAGAGTAGATCCGATACTGCTTTTCATTAACGAAGAACAAAGAATCCTGACTCCCCTGGCCCTCTGCTGGCTTGGCTGAGATCCACCGCCACATTTTCACCAACCCATCCATGTCCACGCTCCCCACCACACATGCACACTCAAAGCCCCCCAGCAAACAGCAGCCCTGGAGGTTTGAACTTTCAGGGAGAGCAAGGGAATGGAAGAAAGCATGAAAAAGGAAAATAAATATGCTGAAGCCAGTGCATCCCTTTGTCTTAGACCTCATCCATAAAGTCGCAGCGCATCAGAGAAAGCATTTCTGACAGGCCAATCGAATCAGTGGACACATTTCAAAGAGCAAATCCCTCCCCCACCACCCACCACAACCTCGATGAAATAGAACGACTCGTACTCTCTGTCAAATAGCATGTTTCTGTGTGGATGTGCATGCGGAGAGATGCAAACACAGAGGCGTGTGGAGGCGGTCAGCATTAGGGTCTAAAAGAAGCCAAACAATCGATCGTCAACAGGATTTGACAAGACATTGCGAACCTTATCCTTGATTCATTGTGATTCTATTGCATGTGGTTGCCAAAAAGAAAAGAGGAAAAATCAATAATAAAACTGCCTGGCAATAACAATCTCCATTCTTTTTTAATTCATCCATCCCTCCCTCACTCCCTTTCTCATCTTTGGTCTCATTCCCACCTTTCGTGTTGTTTTTCCCTTTACCCTGCTCTGATTTCTTCCACACTGAAAGAGAGGCTTTTAGTGTCAGCCCATCTGGATTTTCAGGGCGAGAAAATTATCTAACTCATTCCTCAGGTAACCGGACAATGGTTGATAAGAAGTTGGGATGACATACAAAAAGCATAAATAGGCCAGAAACATCAAGGGCACCTTCTGGGAGTCGCCTGAGGTTCTGTCACAAAAAAAGATCCTGGAGTGAACCTCTACTCCCCCAAACATTGCCATATAGACTTCTATTTGATATTCACCCCTTTGTTCATCCTTTATATATCATTCTCTTCATGGCATCCTTGAATTCCAGCCCACTCATTCTGCATGTAGACCAACCAAAGAGCCAGACCTAAGCAAGTGTCCATGTCGGCTGTCATTGCTGCAGAGAGCTGCTTTCTTTGATTATTCTTTTTCCAAGAGGCATGCGATGAAACAACAGCCTCCTATGCAAAATAGATCAAATAAAATCCTAGCACCAAGATGTAGAGGGGCTCAGACGGGTACTGTGCCTGTCATGTCCTTTCACTAAAGCTGAGAATTACGGTGGATAACGAGGTAAATAAATAATGTCTGTACCAGGCTACAAACTAATAGTGATGGTAAATGTATGTGAGTGAGAGAAAGTGGACAAAGGAGTCTGAAGCATTCGGCTTAGAATCTAGTAAACTGCCAGCCATTTCATTTTTGGGTGTCATTCACATATTCTGAGTGAAATGAGATTGGTGGCTGCCTACCAACATATCAATTTTTTGTTTGGTGCATTTATGAGATTTCATTGGACATGATTTTTTGAAATGCTAACTGCATATACAGTATCAATATCAATGTGTTTGCTTGGCTGCCTTGGAATGCACTTTTAATGTCCAAAGGTGTCTAGGTAGATAACTTGATAGATTTTGAAACACAGCCTTATTTTTATCACCACTCTGCAGCTCATGAAACAACAACATAAGTCGTCATCTCAAGGTCACTGCCAGCATGTCCCCCGCTTCGGGGTAGAAAGGTTAATCTGTGGAGCCAAAATAGGACGGAGCAGGGGTGCGTCGCAGAGATATCGGCAAAAGAACAAAATGCACGTGAGACAGAGATATCGCTAGCGTGAGTGACATTGCAACCGCTTCGCATCATCAATTAGCCGAGCTGAAGCGGCACAGCGCAGGAGCTAGCGTGAAGTGGCGTGCCTCACAGGGAGAAATAAATGACTCTGCCCTTATTGAGCGCAGCAAGGCATATAGCATTTCAGGCCAGTAATGTCATTGTGCCTTTGTACCGACGTTATTGATGAAGTCTGTCTCAAAGAAAATAATCCCTCGGCACGGCAGCATTTGAGACTTCTCATTCCGTCTGAAAGATCAATGTAAGCGATCTTCAGGACGGAAAATGCACCGGGAGAACGAAACGCGGCGAGCATAAATGTGTGAGAGCATAAATGTGTGAGAGCACAACCACAGCAGAGCGCTGCAGCAGAGAGAGAGAGGACGAGATCAAAGCCGAGCGCTGCTCCACTGAAGCGCAGCACTGAGAGGGTAAAGCACAGCAGTCTCACCTGCTGCAAAAACCTCCCTCTCTCTACATCTGCTGCACCTCACCCCTCTGCTACGCTAATGCCCTCTCCTACCCATGCAGGCCTGTTGAGGAATATCAATCAGCTCTGCGCCCCAATTTATAGCAGCTCTTTCTTTTAAATGTAGAGTTGAAATTCCCAAGATGCTGTGTGCCTGGTTATATGGGCACATACTGGCTTGTTCTGCCGTTTTCTGCATCTGAGAATTGAGGGATGTTGTGCGCCATCAGCAGTCTGCATCTGTGTTTCTTTAGTCTGTCACAAAGCAGCTTAGTGCTTTTTTGCTGGTGCAGATGTCACAGGGTGACTTCGGGCGGAACCAAAGATGGAGAGGAGAGGTTCCGCCCGGACATTTTTTTTTAATGCACCAGTTTACTTCCTGGTTTCCAGGGCAACGTTATCAGGGCTTACGAGCCACAGGTGTGAATCATCAAGAAAGCAAACTGTGATTGGAGGCTGGGGGTTGATGAGACACATAAATAGCCCTACGGGAACACAAGTAAGACGAACGCGAAGTATACGAGAAGCGATTGACACGGGGGAGCTCCTTTGCCAAAGGCAACAAAGACACGCACCTTTTGAAGAGCCCGAAGGCTCTGTTGATCCGGGGATCGCTGAAGCGACTGGAAAGAGGACAGAGCCACAAGAGGCGAAAGGAAGGCAGGCCGTGGATCTTTAAAAAGGAGCACCCCGTGGTTGCTGATGTTATCCACTGATGAGTTGGTGTGTGTTGTAGTGCCGAGTTGAGCTCGCCTAAATACGCTACATTCGGATTGTTGTATTGCTCTCTCTCCACGTATGGATTATAAATCGATGGAAAGGAGGACATCGAAGACCTTAAAGGTGAAGTACTAGCCGGACTCGGACATTGTTTGAGGGAAACGGAAGGAGAGGAAAACTTACCACTGTGAGTACATATCTGTGGGAAAAGTGGTGTTTGTGGCTGGAAAGCGCCCTGTCTAGCTGCCTGAGTTACTGTTTACATGAAAACAACCTAGGACGAAGAAAGAAAGAGATTGTGAGTAAACAAAACCCTTGAAGAGAATGTTGATATACATATTGGATTGATTCATTTGTTTGAGTGTTCTTAAGAGAGCGATCGAGTGGCCCTACCCCTGGACCAGCGTGGTGGGTGAGCCGAAGGTTTCCGTGGGAAAGCAGCTACAGCAATAACCGCAAACAAGCGCTGGGCCATCTACCATCTCCCTATTTCTCGCCCAGAGCGACGTGGAGGAGGACGGGTGTTTATTGTGTGCACTGAGCGTGGTGGGGTGAGTCTTTGGAAATTTTCACTTGAAGTGGTGCTGTGTAATGCCGTGTATTGCAGTGTGAGTGCTGTGTCTTGTGTGACAAAATCCCGTTCCCAGTCACTCGTCCCGGGGCGGTGAAGAGGAAGGAACGGCGCTAGAGAAAACCTGTATAATACTGCTGTAGTGTGTTTTCAGTACCACAGAATTGCAGAGTGGGGGCGAAGAACTGGACGAGGAGCAGCGTGTGTGAGTACTGTACCTAGCATTGTTAACTTACCTGTGTCTTGTTATCATCACAGAGTAGAGGCAGGAGAGACCCGCCGGCCCGAGGTCTCGACGAAAGGGCGCCCCGGTCTAGTTTCCGATTGACCAACGGGTCTCGAGGAACGGGCAGCGTTCGACCCGGTGTGCCGCCGTGGTCCTCGCCCCTCTGTTCACCAACGAGTTCGCCGAGAGGGTCCCGGCCCCCGGCGTCCCAGTACAGACCATTGCTTGACCGCCGCATCGCCGAAACCAGCCATCTGTGGAGAAAGAGAGAGCCAATGTGAACACTGAGAGATTGAGCTTTGGAGAGAGCCATACCTACCTGACCGCTGTAATCAGCACAGAGGTGAGCGACGTCTCGAGAACGATTCATTGTGTCCTTGTATCCTAGCAGCCATCTGTGGAGAGAAAGAGAGCCAACGTGAACACTGAGAGATTGAGCTTTGGAGAGAGCCATACCTACCTGACAGCTGTGCTCAGCACAGAGGTGAGCGACGTCTCGAGAACGATTCATTGTGTCCTTGTATCCTAGCAGCCATCTGTGGAGAGAAAGAGAGCCAACGTGAACACTGAGAGATTGAGCTTTGGAGAGAGCCATACCTACCTGACAGCTGTGCTCAGCACAGAGGTGAGCGACGTCTCGAGAACGATTCATTGTGTCCTTGTATCCTAGCAGCCATCTGTGGAGAGAAAGAGAGCCAACGTGAACACTGAGAGATTGAGCTTTGGAGAGAGCCATACCTACCTGACAGCTGTACTCAGCACAGAGGTGAGCGACGTCTTGAGAACGATTCATTGTGTCCTTGTATCCTAGCAGCCATCTGTGGAGCAAGAGAGAGCCAACGTGAACACGGGGAGATTGAGTTTTGGAGAGATCCATACCTACCTGAAAGCTGTAGCCAGCGCAGAGGTGAGCAACGTCTTGAGAACGAATCATTGTGTCCCTGTATCCAGCAGTCGTCTGTGGAGAGAAAGAGAACCAACGTGAGCATCGAAATATCGAACTAAGGAGGGAAAATAAGGAAGGCGAGTGAATCAACGACCAAGGACCTGTGGAAAGTAGGCGGTGCACTGCAGTGCGCCGAGTCCAGGTACGACAACAGCGAAAGACCCATACCAGCACTCATTGTGTTCTTATTCTGCCTCCAGGAAGGAAGAGGAGCGCGCCACGAGTGGAGGGAACCTGAGGCAGGAGCCCGTTCCCCCACGGACGACCCCCCCCGACTTTAGTCATTCACTTGGCCGTGGCCCCCTGGAGGGCAGAACTGAAATTAGTTTTAACTTTCCCTTTCCCCAGTCCCCCCTATATTTTAAATATTTAATTCAATAAAGAACATTTTATTTTACTTGTGCTCGTTGTTGTCTGGTCATTGGGTTGGTTCTGGGGACCTCCTCGAGGTGGAAGTTTAGAAGGGGCGTGGTTTACACAACTAGTAGCCAGCCCCTGGCCGGTGACAGATTTTGGCGTAGTCGGCAGGATCCCACCTCGAGTTGAGTAGCCAGACTAGCCCAATGACCGACAACGCGGGGCCCGCAGCCCAACCCCGTGTCATGCCCGTCCTGTTTTTAAAGAAAGACCCTACGCCATTTTTACCCGCCCCTATGAAGAGCCCGTTCTAGGGACTAGAACGGATTGGCGGGGGAGGATGTCACAGGGTGACTTCGGGCGGAACCAAAGATGGAGAGGAGAGGTTCCGCCCGGACATTTTTTTTTAATGCACCAGTTTACTTCCTGGTTTCCAGGGCAACGTTATCAGGGCTTACGAGCCACAGGTGTGAATCATCAAGAAAGCAAACTGTGATTGGAGGCTGGGGGTTGATGAGACACATAAATAGCCCTACGGGAACACAAGTAAGACGAACGCGAAGTATACGAGAAGCGATTGACACGGGGGAGCTCCTTTGCCAAAGGCAACAAAGACACGCACCTTTTGAAGAGCCCGAAGGCTCTGTTGATCCGGGGATCGCTGAAGCGACTGGAAAGAGGACAGAGCCACAAGAGGCGAAAGGAAGGCAGGCCGTGGATCTTTAAAAAGGAGCACCCCGTGGTTGCTGATGTTATCCACTGATGAGTTGGTGTGTGTTGTAGTGCCGAGTTGAGCTCGCCTAAATACGCTACATTCGGATTGTTGTATTGCTCTCTCTCCACGTATGGATTATAAATCGATGGAAAGGAGGACATCGAAGACCTTAAAGGTGAAGTACTAGCCGGACTCGGACATTGTTTGAGGGAAACGGAAGGAGAGGAAAACTTACCACTGTGAGTACATATCTGTGGGAAAAGTGGTGTTTGTGGCTGGAAAGCGCCCTGTCTAGCTGCCTGAGTTACTGTTTACATGAAAACAACCTAGGACGAAGAAAGAAAGAGATTGTGAGTAAACAAAACCCTTGAAGAGAATGTTGATATACATATTGGATTGATTCATTTGTTTGAGTGTTCTTAAGAGAGCGATCGAGTGGCCCTACCCCTGGACCAGCGTGGTGGGTGAGCCGAAGGTTTCCGTGGGAAAGCAGCTACAGCAATAACCGCAAACAAGCGCTGGGCCATCTACCATCTCCCTATTTCTCGCCCAGAGCGACGTGGAGGAGGACGGGTGTTTATTGTGTGCACTGAGCGTGGTGGGGTGAGTCTTTGGAAATTTTCACTTGAAGTGGTGCTGTGTAATGCCGTGTATTGCAGTGTGAGTGCTGTGTCTTGTGTGACGAAATCCCGTTCCCAGTCACTCGTCCCGGGGCGGTGAAGAGGAAGGAACGGCGCTAGAGAAAACCTGTATAATACTGCTGTAGTGTGTTTTCAGTACCACAGAATTGCAGAGTGGGGGCGAAGAACTGGACGAGGAGCAGCGTGTGTGAGTACTGTACCTAGCATTGTTAACTTACCTGTGTCTTGTTATCATCACAGAGTAGAGGCAGGAGAGACCCGCCGGCCCGAGGTCTCGACGAAAGGGCGCCCCGGTCTAGTTTCCGATTGACCAACGGGTCTCGAGGAACGGGCAGCGTTCGACCCGGTGTGCCGCCGTGGTCCTCGCCCCTCTGTTCACCAACGAGTTCGCCGAGAGGGTCCCGGCCCCCGGCGTCCCAGTACAGACCATTGCTTGACCGCCGCATCGCCGAAACCAGCCATCTGTGGAGAAAGAGAGAGCCAATGTGAACACTGAGAGATTGAGCTTTGGAGAGAGCCATACCTACCTGACCGCTGTAATCAGCACAGAGGTGAGCGACGTCTCGAGAACGATTCATTGTGTCCTTGTATCCTAGCAGCCATCTGTGGAGAGAAAGAGAGCCAACGTGAACACTGAGAGATTGAGCTTTGGAGAGAGCCATACCTACCTGACAGCTGTGCTCAGCACAGAGGTGAGCGACGTCTCGAGAACGATTCATTGTGTCCTTGTATCCTAGCAGCCATCTGTGGAGAGAAAGAGAGCCAACGTGAACACTGAGAGATTGAGCTTTGGAGAGAGCCATACCTACCTGACAGCTGTGCTCAGCACAGAGGTGAGCGACGTCTCGAGAACGATTCATTGTGTCCTTGTATCCTAGCAGCCATCTGTGGAGAGAAAGAGAGCCAACGTGAACACTGAGAGATTGAGCTTTGGAGAGAGCCATACCTACCTGACAGCTGTACTCAGCACAGAGGTGAGCGACGTCTTGAGAACGATTCATTGTGTCCTTGTATCCTAGCAGCCATCTGTGGAGCAAGAGAGAGCCAACGTGAACACGGGGAGATTGAGTTTTGGAGAGATCCATACCTACCTGAAAGCTGTAGCCAGCGCAGAGGTGAGCAACGTCTTGAGAACGAATCATTGTGTCCCTGTATCCAGCAGTCGTCTGTGGAGAGAAAGAGAACCAACGTGAGCATCGAAATATCGAACTAAGGAGGGAAAATAAGGAAGGCGAGTGAATCAACGACCAAGGACCTGTGGAAAGTAGGCGGTGCACTGCAGTGCGCCGAGTCCAGGTACGACAACAGCGAAAGACCCATACCAGCACTCATTGTGTTCTTATTCTGCCTCCAGGAAGGAAGAGGAGCGCGCCACGAGTGGAGGGAACCTGAGGCAGGAGCCCGTTCCCCCACGGACGACCCCCCCCGACTTTAGTCATTCACTTGGCCGTGGCCCCCTGGAGGGCAGAACTGAAATTAGTTTTAACTTTCCCTTTCCCCAGTCCCCCCTATATTTTAAATATTTAATTCAATAAAGAACATTTTATTTTACTTGTGCTCGTTGTTGTCTGGTCATTGGGTTGGTTCTGGGGACCTCCTCGAGGTGGAAGTTTAGAAGGGGCGTGGTTTACACAACTAGTAGCCAGCCCCTGGCCGGTGACACAAACATGCACTTAAGTTTTATTTAGATTTAATTCAGGTATTAGGACTCTGTGAGAGAAGCGCTGTACTTGATTTACCTGTGCACACACCACATGTCTTTCGTCAAGTATCACACACTCTAATGCACAGACTTAAAATCGATCACAGTGAGAGTGTTCTCACCATGCCATATCAAGCACCCTTTAAAAACAGCTCTCATTTCAGCCCCCTGAGGTGTGATGCCTTGGGCACCGCTGGCACAGATGAAATGGGCACCAGGCACCTCTCTGCAGGGGGAGCAGGTTTGCTTTCTCGCTCCCCTTTGTGTCGCCATGCCAACGGCGGCAGGTTTCAGCATTTAAAGGGCACTCTCTGCAGCCTCCTAATAGCGGAAGCAGCGAGATTTTCATAGAGCATTCTGGGAGAAAATGTGACGCGTGCAATTCAAAGCTAATTGGTGAATGCGTGTCATATGTGAAAGTCTTTCAAAAGTATATCGAGTTGTATATGCTTTCAAAGACAGCTGCAGTCATTATCACATTGTTGATCTTATGACTCGTGTTTTTTGAGTTATGAAGTTGTCATTAAAAATGCAATTGAATTATGAGGAACGCTGAGAACACATCTTACGTAAAACCTTTATTGCATAATATTTATAAGCGTTCATGTTGAAACTTCATTTGAGGTTTACTTTAAAAAAATTCTATCAGTTTTTAACATGTAAGGTTACCAGGGTTGACATGTTGTATGATTTGGGGGGATGCTACTGTGACACAATTGCATTTATGTAAAGTTATGATAATGTAATCCTTAAAGACAATGTTAAAAGATTAAATGGTGTTAGACCCAACACTTTCAGTGATTCCAAGTGTCCATACCACAGAATCCCATCCACCCTTTATTTTCTGGAGACTGCTGTTTCTCTGTATGGCTCCGTTCTTTCAAAGGTCAGTAAAAAGCCGCAGTACTGTCAATCAAAGTGATGTCTCAGAGCGATGGGTCTCACGCCTGGCTAAGGTAGACAGTAGAGCTAAACGTCTCAGATCTCATTAGCATTTTTCTGAGACCGCTGTAAGCATCTCAAAGCCATACAAAACATCACTGGCAAACAGATAAACTCATATTAGAATATCCCTAGAATCTAATTATAATCAGTTTTATTTGATGCAGTTTGGATTCAGGCTTTTCATCATTTGAATTATACTTTAAATCAATGAATGAATTTTACCTGTGTGGGTCTGTACAGCTCTTGCAGTGAACAGATTAAATTTGGTCCTCAAATTCAGTTCATGTCCTTAACGGAGTGCGGTGAAATTGAATCGACCTCCTACACTGACCTTCACTCCCACTTCTTTTCCTTCTTCCTTGGCATCTTCTTTCCTGACACAGTGTTTGCTTTGGATGAAGGCTTCTTATGTGCAGATTGTCTTTCTTGTGCATTGTGGCCCTCAATCTCATAGCTCTCATAGCCGTTTTATGAAGGATTTAGAAATGCCAGGGACCTGGTTTATTATTTCTCAATGCCATCAGTGTGAATGTATTCCACTTTTTCTTTAGATTTTCCAATATTGATCTTGGTCGTGCTTCAAACCTTTAAACCTTGTGATCTGTGTAACTAAAACCTATGCAGTTATCTTCTAAAGCAACGTGCAAAACAAAATGGGAACTAAATGAGGGCACCACTGCCATTTACGTGATGCACAAGGCCCAAACCATGAGGCAAAATTTTGAATGTTTCACATGAATGCATGTGTTAAGATTATCTTCAGAGACCTTTTCACATTCCTTACACATGTCCCATCTATAATTAAAGCAGATGATTGCCCAAAGCTCGTTCTAGGATTCTCCGTGTAAAATCCTCAATGCACCTGCCTCTAGAGATGATGTAATCAAGGAAAGTCTATTTACTGCATGTGAAATAAGGACACATGTAGTTACAGAGCATACTCTATTTACATGCAGTCACTCCAGTGTTAATGAATGATAGTAAGTTGCATTTTGCCATGAAAGGTCTCATGGGGAATTCTGCCTTAAACTACGTCGGAGCCCACTGAGCTCACAGCTGGCTTAAACATATCCCTCCACAGTCTGTTTATGCATCAGCAACCCTCAAAATACAACATGGAGAACGATGACAAACAACTGAACAGTTTGGTTCCAAAACGAGATAACACAGCTTTTTTAATTGTTCAAAAATCTTGTTTTTTTGATTGCATTTAATATTAATTAAACTGCAGATGGTTTGTTTTGATTTACGCCGTCATAACAAAAAAATACTGTATTTTTCGGACTATAAGTCACACTTTTTTCAACGTTTGGCTGGTCCTGGAACTTAAAGTCAGGTGCGACTTGTTAAAATGATTTCATATAAACCAAGAGAAACCGTTACCGTATACAGCCGCAAGAGTCCACTCTATGCTGCTCCTGTATTTTTGTAATTCAATAGATTCAGTGATGCAGACCTTTGCGGGACCTTTTTTTACTTGATTTGGCTTTTCGTGTTAATTTACCCTATTCAGCCTCCCAGGTATTTTCTTTATGCTATTGTGTATTGTGTAAATAACTGTTTATGTTACTTTAGCATGAATGGACACCTATTCAGGCTACTGATCTGTGCTGTTGTTAAGTTCAATAACTTGCCTTTCCAGATAAAATGTCTGTTCATTAAAAGATTTTGTGAAATCATTTTCTAAATAAAAAAGTCCACTGCGGCTTTTATATGTTTTTCCACTTCAAAACGCATTTTGACTGATGCGACTTATACTCCGGAGTGACTTATAGTCCGGAAAATATGGTACAGCTAAGAGCACAATAAAACACAATAAAAAAACATGAAAACATAATAATATGTTTTCACACATATTTAACACTTTTAAAAACTGAATTTTCTCCTTTTGGAACCAAACTCTTCAATTGCACCATTCAAAAGAAAGAATTTTAATTTACCTGGCAGTTAAAAGTTGCTTTTAGTGAGTAACTACTAAACCACACATTTAAAATTCTGGAGATAAGTATGTGTTGGTATAGTCATGTTAAGTTCTATTGTAAAGTTATCTTTGTCATTATTAGGTACCATAAGAGACAAATTCTGCCCTCTCAGCAGACCTAGAAAACTTACAGTACCTTTTAGACCAGATCTGCGGCTGTGTCAGCAACACTACTATACACAAGTCTTTAATCAGCTTCACACAGTGGAACTGTCATGCAATATGTTCAAGCAATATGATTCCATTATGACTAGAAAAAACTATTTTATGTGTTATAGTTGCTCCCACAGTTGTGATGGTTTTGAGAAGGGAAAGCAAGATCCCTCATGTTAGTTTTCCGCTGGCCAGCTTGTACATTTCACCACATAGTGTATGCATTTTAAAAGGCTTAAGCATGGATCCCGAGTGGTCCTATTTGGGTCATTGTGTAAACAGGCGCCGTGGCAAACAAGCAGAACTGAGGCAGTAGTAGATGGTAGGGCCTCCAGGGAGCTTGCTAAGAGGGGAGAAGGATGCTCTTGGGCCTGATGGCTTCAGACATTGTGCTAGTGAGATGAATAATGTGTGCATCTGATGGGACCGGGAGGCCATCCCTAGACAGGCCTACAGCGCTGGAGTGGAGAAATGGAACAGCTTCCATCTATGCCCATAAAACACACGCTCACCACTTTACTGCTGAGAAAAGAGAGTATTATCAGAGGATCATATGTATCACTGTATTACATAGCAAATAGTGCACACCTTGAATAAATTTTGAGTTACACCAATACATGTATCTTTCTATTGAATGTATTGTACAAGAGCATGCCTGGCCCCTCTGAAAGTACCTTTTAAGACTCAAATGTGTCAGTATTGTAGTTGGACCTATCATAGGGATTTGTGATAGCACCAAAATATAGGTTAGATAGGCTCTAGTTTCTAGATTCAATAAAAAAGATTGATTGCAGCTACAGTAAGTGAGAGTGAAATTTCATAGTGCTCATTGGAAGATATGTGATTTGATGAAATAACTGAGTGTGTATGTGTGTGTTGTAATATGATTTGTCTTATGACTAAAACAGCAATAAAAAATTTTTATTAATTGAATAAAAAAAATGATCTCTGATAAAAAAAATGAATGTACTTAACACAACCTATCTCTGTTTATTTTTCTCTCTCCTTTCAAAGTCATGCAGTCCTTTAGAGAGCGGAGTGGTTTCCATGGCAACCAGCACTGCTACCAGCAGGAACCCCAAGAATTATCACGCCTTGAGAGTTATAGACATCATCATAGCCAGTCCAGACAGGGCTATGAGGCGCACGGTCTAGCTCCTGCAGGGATGTCTACAGTGGGAGCAGGTTCTAAAGACCTATGTTACGGACAGCAAACCTATCCCATCTACACCAGCACCAGTGTTACTCAGACTAAAAAACCTTATAGAGGAGCCAAAACTCCAAACCAGCACCTGCAAGCTAGCTACAGCAATCACTTGGGGCCTGGATACACGGCCCAGTATATGAGCGAAGGTCACTTGCAGCAAAAATGGGATGAGTCAGCTCAGATGACCCAATTTGAGCAGGACATGGTGGGGCGACTGGAGTCTGGGCTCAGTGGGTCATCGCAGTACCTAGAGCAAAACATGTTAGCTATTTCTCAAAGCCAGTGCCATCTCCCCACACAGTCTTCTGCCCCTGTCTATACAAGCTCACAGCAACAGGGCCTTCCATCCAATCCTTCACAGACTCCTTTAATGTATCCACAGGGTCATCTTCATTTTCCTCAGCACTCACAACCTCCTTCTTCCTCTTCCTCACCTTACATAGAAAAATGTAATCTAATGCCGCATGGCTACAAAGGCTATGGTATAACACCTAATTCCCAGTATGGAAGACCACTCAGCAATCACAGCAATCTAAAGCAGAGTGGATATAGACCTCAAAGTAATTATGTTTACCAGCAGACTCCCCCAAGATCTGGATTTGAACAGGGCTCCCTGCAAGGGATGTCTGGATCACAGGAGAACCTTCAGAAATTCCAGCACTTTAATCAGCCACAGCAAAACTACTGTATAACAGATATATCTGTAAGGTCTCCAGAACAATACTACCAGACCTGCAGCCCAAGTTCTAGTCACTCTCCTGCAAGGTCTGTGGGAAGATCTCCCTCATACAATTCTACACCATCGCCCTTAATGCAGAATCCGGATTCATTCCAGTATGGCCAACCTCCCATTAATTCCGGCGCTTCCTCATCCACAGGTCTGCAAGAACAAAACATGTTGATGCCCCCTCATACCCATCCATCCCCCAGTGTTAACCACCAGTCCCAGACTTATTCTGGATCCATGAAAGAACGGTTTTCTGAAAAGCTTCTTTCCAATCCAAGTTTGTGGAGCCTCAATGCCCTGACATCTCAGGTTGAGAACATTTCCAACAATGTCCAGCAGCTCCTTCTCTCTGAGGCCCTTATGGCCAACAAAAAGATTGGCAAACGAAACCACCCTAAAAAGGGAGAAGACTATAGAGGCCAATTAAAGGGTATGGAAGATTCACCTTGTCCTGAAAACCAGCATGCTCCTCCTCCAGCTGAGGCTTTCAGCATTACGAGGTCCATGACTTCAGAATTACAGGAAGGTGGATACTCCAGCAGCACTGAGGAGCAGATGGACAAAAGTTATTACTATTTTGGTCAGGACAAAGGTCAAGCACACACCCAGACACACTCACGACTTAGCCTTGACACAGTGTCCACCTGCTCCTTAAACTCAGCTGATGATATATCTGTCAGGTCTGGTGACTCAGTACGAAGTCTCCATAGTGTAGCCTCTGAGGATAATTTCACGTGTGACCCCAGATTACAAAGAGTACTGACTGGAGAGGAGCCCAACAACTCTCTTAGTAACATTAGAGATGAGAGGTCTCCCATCTCTGTAACAGCCCCAAGTCCTGTGAAACAGGAGAGTAATTCACCACCAGAAATAAAGTGTTCAGAAAGCACTCTAAAGGAGAACTTTGAGGAGTCAGCATGGACTGAAAGGATGGTTGATGAGGAGGAAATAAGAAAAAGAAAGCTGCATGTAGAGCATGAGTGCAAAGGAGAGGTTAATGAGAAGCCAGGTAAATGGTTGGACGATGAAAAAAGCCCTTCTCTTTTTCATAAAATAAATAAAGCAGCATTGGAAGAAGGTTACTCATGTGAGACAGAAATAAATGTGTACCAAGGGTTGCAAAACAAATCTGATTCTGATAAAGGTGACTCAGCAGATATGGATTATTTTTCAGACCTTAAATACAAAGGAAATAAAGACACAGAAATAAAGTCTGAAAATTTCAAATCAGAACCACAGCCCAATGTTGAAACTCCTGTAAAAACATCTACAGGCAGTTCAGACGCTGATCTGAATTTGTCAAATAAAGAGGAAAACTCGAAGATAAAAAATTCAGTAGAGAGCCTGACAACCACTAATGGCCCAGTGGACACCCTTGAGGATCAGCCATCTGTCTTTCTCCATAATTCCTCTGAGGTAAGAGACGAAAAGGAAAGCCTGACATATTCTGGGGAGGTCTCGAATAATACAGCAAAACCACAAGAATTGTTTGCAGAAGTCTGTAGTACATTTGAAGAGATAGGGAATGTGCCTCAAGTGAACACAGAAACTGCACAAATGTTTGCCCTAGACCCACCACACAGAGGCAGTGAAAGGAGGTCAGCTATATGTGACATTGCACCTCAGTTTCACACTGCCAAGAGTGGCTTCTCAGCTCTCAATGAGAAAACAACACCTCTGGCTCAGGCTAGGGATCATCACATCGATCGCAGTGATGCAAAGGTACTGGAGCCTGATTCTCCTCAGTTGCCAGGCAAGTCAATACTGCATTCTGCACCATCTTGGGCTGACACCCCACCCTCCCCAAAGAAAGGAGATGAAGATATGGAACCAGGTATAAGCTGTCCGAGTGCAGTGACTCCATCCGCCAAACTAGAGCCTTTGGCCTCTTCTGCACAAACAAGAACGTTTGGTAAGAAGCATGCACGGGGCAGGAGGAGACTAATGCATTCAAGTGTAGGTATCAGAAGGCAACTAAGTGTAGATGGAGACAATGCTCCACCTTGTGCCCAAAATCCCAGTATGACCTCCAGCAAAAGCGCCATTTTTCCTGATCAGATGGAGACTGCTTGTCAGGATATTAGTAGTCAAACACCAAAACTTGTGACAGACGGTTTGCCATCACGGATGTGCACTCGCTCTTATGGTTCACAAACTAGCCCAAAGGTTTTCCCCCAAGAGAGAAAGAAACCAGGCCCAAAGCCTGGTCCAAAGGCAGGTTCAAAACTAGGCCTAAAGCCAGGTCCCAAACCTGGTTCAAAGCCTGGCTTAAAACCAGGTCCAAAATCAGGTCTAAAACCTGGACCAAAGGTTGGTCCAAAATCTAGTTCAAAACCTGTTTCTAAACCAGGCTCAAAGCCAGAATTAACATCTGGTGTAAAACCTGGTCCCAAACTAGGTTCAAAATCTACAGGGTCCACAGAAGGTACAATACCTGGTCCAAAGACTGGTCTAAAGCCTGGCCCTAAACCTTGTCCAAAGCCTGGTTCTAAGCTTGCTTCAAAGCCTGGGGCTTTACAAGGAGAAAAATCTGTTTCAAAACCAAGTCAAACCATTACAGATTTTTTACTAACCGATGGGTCAATGCCTAAAGGCCATGGTCGACCAAGAGGCCTCACTTCTAAGATCAATTCAGTGAAACAGGATGAACATTTTCAAATTATAACAGACCAAACCAAGGATACAAGATATATAAATGAACTTATTCAGCAAAATGTGAGTTCTGCATTATCTTTAGACACAGTTGTTTTGGGCACCTCTACAAAAGAAGCTGTGAGTCCCACTTTAGAACCTACTCTAGATAGCAAATCTTCAATAAAGTCTTCAGTAAAAGATCAAAAGTCTATGGTGCTGAGATCACGGAAACAAATAAAAGAAAAACTGGCTGAAGAAAAAGAACAAGATAATAATGAATCAACTGATCTAAGTTCGGCAAAGCTCATAGACACAAAAATTCAGGATGTTACTGTGGATCAGCCATGTGCGACTGAAAATTCTAGTCATGAATTACCAAATCAGGTAGACATCCCCACAGAAACACTGCAACATTCTACTAAAGAGAAAATTTCTATCAAAAGGAAATCCACAGACCCAAAAAAGGGAAAGAAGGGTTTGAAAGCAAATCAAACAAAAACACAGGGGCCTCCTATAGAAACAGTCATAGGAGACTGCATTCCAAGGGAAAAGCTAAAGAGAGGCCAAAATATGCAAGCAGAATCTGTATTCAGCACTGTGACAACAGATAACCCTCCCACTGATGAAATCATTGACATGCCTTCTGTACCTTCTCAATGTCCTACTAAAACTAAATATTTGCCCCCTCGAAAAGGCAGGGGCCTTAAATATGAGGCAATGGTACAAAAAATCACATCACCGGGGTCTAAAAAGCAACCTCTAAATATCCAACCAGATATTGTGGCAGAAGAATCAACATCAAAACTAGTACCACAGGTACCAGAGCAAAGAGAGACGATAAAGGCCCCTGAGGTAGCTCACGAGGAAAGCGAGAGCACAATGAGCACACAAGACACTGAAAACATAACAGGAACTCAAACTCCAAGGAAGAAAAGAAGAAAGTGGGCCACTGTTGAGAGCAGTACACCAGATGTAGGCCTGGAGGCTGGGAGCCTTGTTATCAACACACCAAGACTAGCCAAACAGAGAGCCATTAAAAACAACCATGAAATGCATCTGAAACAACGAAAGAGGAAAAGAAAAAGTACTGAACCACCAGATAGCATACCTGTTGAGGAGCCAAAGGGGCCTGCCCAAACTGATATTCTGCCCCCACCTGCATCCTCCTCCTCTTTTCCAGACACAGTTGAACAAACACAGTATGAGGCATCACCAACAGAATTATGCCCACCAGTCATAAAACCCAAAAGAGGCAGGCGGCCATCATTCAAAAAGAAACAAGAGGAAGGCTTAAGTAACACAGGAGATGACAAAGTAAAAGAGAAAAAAAAGTCTGTAACCAAAACAAAGAATCGAAAGAGACTTAATGTCATCAGAGTCATAGTGAAAAGATCCAAGCTGAAGACAAAATGCAGCAAGGATCTCTCTCCAACAGTGAAGGGAACATTATCAGAGTTGCATCAAACGCATAGTGATGGCAAATCATCTTTTAGACCATACGTTCACATTGACAGCTGTCTGGATCTAACATCTCTTTGTACAATCGTCAACAGGCCTGAGGAAGACCAGCTGCTCACCAAGGCAAGAACAAAAAGTGCAGCTAAAACAAAAAGTCCAGTCACAGTTACCAAGACAATATCAAACTCCTCAGTAATGCTCCAGGGGCCGTTAGTTAGCAAAAGTCTAACTGACAGGTGTATTACATGCTGCTTGTGCAGAAAGCCAGCAAATTATAGAGAGCTTGGGGATTTGTGTGGCCCTTATTATCCTGAGGACAGTATACCACGAAAAATGCTGTCTTTAACATACAGGGACGATTTCAGGCAAAGCAGCGACAGAGCACACGAGACAAAGGTCAGCTGTAGTACAGACCACATCAACTCACAGAGTGCATGTGAAAAGGATGCACATCTGGAGGGGACGAAAGAAGAAGGTTGCAGGCATTCCAGAAGGGGGAAAAGGGCAATTAGGGAACAGTTAAGGACACGCCCAAGTTTGCGGATGAGGTTGCAGAGCAGACTTACAGGAGCTGCTCCTCCTACTGGTGAGGAGGGTAGTGGACCTACGCTCCACAGATTACAGATGGAGGCAGAATCTAAGGAGCACTGGGCTCATGAAACTTGTACAGTCTGGACCAGGGGCGTAGTTTTGGTAGCAGGCAAACTCTATGGGCTGAAGGAAGCCGCTCAGAGTGCATCACACACAGTAAGTGTAAAATTGATATTATTCACACAACACTAATAATCTTTTACATATTAGGACACATATCAGAATATGCAACAATAGTCTATTTTCAGCATAACATACATAGCAAAGCATACTGTATCCACACAATGCAATTTAGTTTCCTTGACCTTTCGTTTCCATTGTGACAACTAAACCAAAAGCAATTTAAAGTATGGTTTTAATATTGAATATGTATTTTTAATTCTGTATGCATTTGATACAACTGCCAAAAATGTAAATATTGTAAACAAAAATGCTAAATAAATGTATTAATTACTGTATGTATTGTTGCACAGCTAGTCACAAGTTGCATACAGTAATCCATTCTATATAACCAATGCCTCACTATTACCTGTAAATGAAAACTATACTGTTATATAAAATAATAATTAAATACTATGTAATAAATAACATTTAATGGTTTTAATAATGTACATGATTAGCACATTAGCTCTGAACTACACTTCAAGTCCAGCTAGCTTAGTCAATTATTTTAGTTCTCAGTAACTCTGGGTGGCTCAGGGGGCTTTGTATGGTGGGTTCGCTGTTTCTGAAAGATACACCTCGGGCTTTCTGTCTCATCACAGAAATGCTCTCGGTGCCAGTTTGAAGGAGCTTCCATCTGCTGCAGCTGGAAAAGTTGTACTCAGAGGTACCATTATATCTGCGCCAAAGAGACGGGTAAGAGTTCTGAGACTGTGTGATTGTTTACATTATTGACCATCCATCTAACCTCTCCGTCCATGACATATTCAGGACATATGTGATTACTAGATTCACCTCAGTCTCATAAAGTAAACTATTGATAATCAGCAATGACTCACTTTGACAAGAAGAAACCAACAACAGGTGAAATGACCAAATGTAATGTGTCATGGGAAATGTCCTGGGATCGTTTGATTTTGGTTAATTTACACTTCCAGTGATTTACTGCATTAAAACACAAACAAAAGAGATCACATAAATCAAATCACATGACATGACATGTATGTAGTGTCTTAAGTCTGAAAATGACCTGCGTTTTATCTCTTGAGAAACCATGCTCATTCATTTTTTATTATTCAATCATAAACTAGCACATTGCATTGTGTTTCATTAACCTGCTGAACAATCGCAGCTTCAACGCAGGTAGTGAGGAGCTCCCTGATCTCTGCTTCATTCCAGTTTGCAGATTATTTTTCGTGAACACTGATCTGGAAAAAAAACATGTCAATGGTAACTACGTCATTGCCACGACACACGCGCCATCACTACAACACACCCTTTATGGCATTGTTTCTGCCTTTTGTTGACACAGGGTGCATTCTGGGATTGATCCAAGCAAAGTTACTTGGTCCCCATCCTGAGATCGATCATGTGATAAACTCAGAGATGTGTTTGCGCTTACACAGATGGCACTAGCAATTCTATGACAATTTTCTAGGATCACACACTATGTGAAAGGGTTTTAAGTGGCTTCTAGTTCAAATAATGGCACATGCTACAGACAACCTTTCTTATTCTCTTGGTTTGCTTCCCAGATAGCAACAGACTCTGGGGCGGATCCGCACCGGAGGTGCATCAGAGATGCCGAATTTGAAGCGGATCTTCCCCAGAGTCTGTTTTCTTCTTATACAACCAAGAATGGGATGACATGCTTTGAAACAGTGTTGCAGTCGATTCCAACTCAAGTCCTAGTCAAGACCAGAGATTGAGTGCTGTGTCCGAGTCAAGACAAACTGTAGGTGAACTCCATCCATGTTATTCCTCTCTCAACGATTAAAATGCTTAAAGTTTATTCCTGCTTTAAAAGTCCACTTTACAGTCACGGTGATGAATAACGCAGTTTTATATTTGTTGTTTATCGGGTCAACTTGCATAATAATTTATACTGTTTGCCCATTTGGATTATAATAACGATTGCTCGTTCAGTGCCATGGCTGCTTTTGTCAGCTTTACTTCTATGCTATCATATCTGTGCTCTTTGAACAGAGTCTGCACGATAACTTTAGATATAACAGCAAGACGGTCAATTTATATTATTATATCAGTCAGTGCAAAACGCATGGTATGGCGGAATAAGTCCCGCCTTCTAAATAAAAGGGCCAATTGTCAAAGGTATAGTCATTGCGTCTCACTGCAGAAGCTCCTGACTGGTAGCCAGAGAAACATTACAAGAGCACATGCGCGTTAGCTGCCTGGTTGGAGCAACCAAATATAAACTTTATAACGCAATTTGAGCGTCATAGAAAACATTTATGCGACAGTTCATCTAAGTTTTTGTTGCTGTTTTTGAAATATTTTATTCAAATGTGTGTGTGTGTGTGTGTGTGTGTGTGTGTGTGTGTGTGTGTGTGTGTTCTCCGAATCCGATCGACTCAGGTATTACCCACAATGCTAAACAGACCCGGGACCCAAAGTAATTGATTGAGACCCGACCCAGCTAATCATTTAAAATATAGACCAGAAACTCGTACGGGTCCCGGGTCCTCGGGTCTTCCGTGTAGACCTCTTACACTCAATCTCTGGTCTTGACTTATAGTCAACTACAACACTGCTTTGCATATGCTTTCACTGTAAGAAAAAAAAAACGTTTAGTCCAGGATGATCTTCCATTATGGTCAATGTTGTGTAATACTGGTCTAGCTGGTGGAACAGCATAGCCACATTGTTAACCAGCAGCAGTGCACCAGCACAATGTTTCTCATTAAGCTGGCTGACCAAGGGCTGGTTAGGCATCAAACTTGACTGAGATAAGTTATCCCTCAAAAGCCCTCCTTGTAGCAGCTGGCTGGATCAGAGCTCACTAATTTAATCAGTTTTGCTCCTATTTTTGTGTTTATTACATATCAGATGTTTTATGAGTAGTTTGTGTCATGTCATTTTAGGCAGATCTCGTTTTTTTACCATGCATTGCCATCAAATAAATTGGTAGTTATGTCACTGAATGTGGGTCATGTCAGAAACAAAAGGCCAGGCTGATTTAATCCCTTGTTTTGCATTTTCCGGTGGCACTGGTTACCTTGAATTCCTGCTTTTATGAACACCTTTTCTTACATTACAATTTTTTCTCTGTATCTCTATTCCAGGCTGCACATTTCAAGAGGAGACCTTCTCTATTAGATGTCCAAAACACAAGGTAAGCAGGACAATTGGTTTCGCCAAGGACATCTCTGATGTGAAAGACACTCCCATTGTACTGTGAACTTGAGCGTCCTTGTAACATTTTACCACCTCCCTCCAAAACAGTGATGAGTTAAGCTACACATTAGAGTGCAGCTCCTCATCAGTCCCTAAGGGCAACAGACGAGCCCAGGGCCAATCACATCCTTATCTGTCTCCTATTGACTGTGCACATCTCCACTGACAGTATACGTTAGTGAAGGGATGTTAATTAGACAATCTAGACTCTCTCAATCCTCTTGTTTCCCTCAAGGATCCAAGAGTTAACAGAAAGAGAAAGGAAATTAAAAAAGTTGCTTAGACGTGCTACCTGATGCTTATTACTGCAAGGGAGAAATGCCAAACCAATTTTTTTTCTAATTGGAAAAGTCTAACACACTTTTGAGAAATGCCTTCAAAATAATGTCTACGCTCATAAGATAAGAACTCATCATAGTTTAAAAAAATATTATTTTTGTGATGGGAGCAGGTTGCCCCCTAATGGGCACAGACATATATTAATCATCGTTTTTTATTGAGTGACTTTTTTGAGGACTTTCACTGCCAAAGTGGCCATACTGAGCAATTTGCAAAGATGCGAGGATGGAGAAGATGGAGCAATAAGTGAAATCATGTCCTAATTCCTCACTCTTTGTATAAAGTTAATTCTCTATTATCAAATGCATTTAATCCCAAAAAATATTTAACAAGAAAAAATAGTTTAATACACACTTAGGAGCATTTATATAGATCGGTGGTCTATACATAAATATTAAATATACTATCTGAAACGAGTGTACACTAACCATTATTTAATGATTAATACCAAGAATTATGCTCGTTTAAAGGGGGAAAAGATTTACACGTGCGTCAGGTTTAGTTGATAAAACACTTCCGCGTAGGATACACTCGAGTATCCTACCTCACGACTCCTCAGAAAGCCTTCTCACTCCTCGTTCCTCCCCTCCTTGAGGTACAAATGAAGAATGGAGATGTGCTCGATCAGTTTCCATATCGTAGGATGTAGGACATAGGTGAGAAGCACCCTGCATTGTCCCCTGCTCAGTAATACAAGTGCTCCATCCAGTATCTTTGGTGTTTACCATTACATGCACACTCTTTTGCTATGCACTAAAATGAATATTCCTTCCCATAGCATACTTTTGGGGCATAGGATAAGTAGGCGAACTGGGACACCACACAGTTGCTAAGATGTTCTGGGTGGTTGCTAGTGCGTTGCTAGGTTGTTCTGAGATGAGCTTTGCTATTCTTTATGGTAAGCAGTGATTTCCACTCTACTGCTCTTTCATGAAATCAAGTTTTTTGCTCCGTCTACTTCTGATTGCTGAGTCACAAACACTGATGTTAGCTGATGCTAGGAATGCTTGTGGTTCGTTGGAAGTTTCACTTGGATCTTTCGAAACTTCCTGGATGAGGTGCAGCTGTGCCCTTGGAGAAATTTTGGCTGGTCACCCACTTCAGGGAAAATTTATTACTGTGCCTTTCCCAGTGGCTTTGTAACTCTTTCTAATCCTTGAAACTATGCTGTGTGTTTTCTCAGGCTTCTCAAAAATATATTTGATGTTATTTGATCAATTCAGTGAGAAAAATATGCAACACAAGAAATATTTTTTACAACACTGGTGTATGGTCTTACGCAGTGTCACATTTGGCTGTGCACAACACCACCTACAGGTAATCTGTGAACTGCAGCGAAGGAAGGTCAGGAGAGAGAAATAAAGAATGGAGAGAAAGAGAGAGAAATGGAGCAAATGTTCATGATGACAGGGAGACAAAGAAATTATACTCAGCAGCAGTACAGCTTCCTCTTTGAGACAGTAAAAGAAAAACCTGGCTGGAGATCAAAACACCCCACCCTTATTTATCCATCTCTCACCCTCCCTTCCTCTATCACCCTCCCACGACAAAGAGCAGAACAGAATGAGAGAGAATGAAAGTCGGAGAGAGACAAACAGAGCAAAGGAGAAAGTTCAGAACAAGTGAAGCATGCATCAGGAGGGCGATCTAAGGGCCGCGGGTCTCTGGGATGCCAATTTGCAGTTTTAATGAAAGCGAGCGGTAGAGATACCACCCCCGTCCAGGTCTCCCAGGATATCTCCTCTTCATCTTCTTCTCTGCACTCATACACCATCAGTGGTGAGGTTCTGGGTTCACGTGGCTGGAGAACATGACAACAGTAATGCAGAACAAGCAGAGCTTCAGGTCAGGAAGATGGGGGCAGCACACAGATGGAAGTGAGGGAGGATGGAGCTGTGCTTGTATTGCTGCCTGTGTAGAAACACATGAAAAACTCGATCTGCATTTACTGAAAATCCACCACTGCCTGCAAGGCATCAAAAATAGTGTTTCATTTTTAGGTAAGCGTAGGTTTCGCTTGTTTAAATGGAGTGCTGCATCACAGCCATGCTTGCTGTTGTCATGACACTCGATGCACGTCTTAGCGCCTGTTCAAATATGCATCCTTGCCTGCTACAGAATGCAAAAAGCAGTACATGAAGTCTAAATACTTAATACCACAGCTGAATAACATCCAGATGAATCCTTTGCTATCCCAATGAAGCCATTAGAGCAGTCATTGTAGATGTTAAAATAAGGCAAGTGAACAATAAGCCAGACAGGACAACTGTGCAAATAAATTGTCCAGAAATGTAAATACTACACATCTGGATTTAGGGCAACTTTATCAAGTGTGTCTGCATGAATGCTAAACATGATAACATGCAAATCATGTGCGTGTGGAACAAATAATCAGATAAAATATAGTTTTGGTTGAATTCATTTCAATTGTTGAATAGCGTCAGTGGTTTAAAACAAACCATAACCAGAATGTTTCAGTAGTATCAACACTGAAAAGCGGATTAAGATCGACAGAGAGAGAGAGAGAGAGAGAGAGAGAGAGAGAGAGAGAGAGAGAGAGAGAGAGAGAGAGCAGGGAGGCGGAGGAGGAGAGAAAGATATAAAAGGAAAGCGTCCATACCAGCGCAATTATCAGACGCTCCTGCTGTGTGTTTCCAATGCTGCGTGGCGGCGAGCGGCGCACAAGAGCCAATTACAGTGCACGCGCACTGTGCATGCTGCAGGACGTATGTGTTGCGCGTGCTAAATGAACAGAAAATGCGGCGCTGCAAGAACCGGCATGGCGGTGGCGTCAAAGTATCGCGAGAGTCGAGAAATCACACAGAGATGTTTTATTTCGACTCGTCCTCGCGGTACTTTTACGTCATCCGCCTGTCAGTTCTTGCAGCGAAGCCTTCAATATATGTCTTTCCCACCTGCCAGCGATGTCGTTTTCCACCAGTATTATACTGCTTTACTGTTTGTATCATTCCGCCACTGTTTTAGAATTAGTACCGGAGGCCCGTTTAACCTTTTTGTGACTGATAAAAGGAGCAACTAGAGCGGACCGTTATATTTGTAATCAGAGATCGAGTGGTGACGTCACCAGCTGCCTAGAGAGAGCGCTGAGACGGTTTTGTGCCTATCACAGCTATGCTGACAGAGCCACACTTCTATTTGGGTGATATAGTAACGCTATTGTCTTATTTATTACATACTTTTCATAAACACAGGGTCTATATCAAGACAATATATTAAAGATAATGGTAAACAATCAGAATTAACATGGGCTATTTATTGCACAGTGAGGGACTGCGAGTTAGTCTAATTTTGACAATTTTAAGACATTTTGCTTTCCAGTTTTGTAACTGTAGGTACTATAAATGAAAACATAATTCATAAAATAATGACTGAGTACCTATGCTGCTGTTTTCCCACCAAAAAGTGTCACTTCCTGTTCCTGGTTATTGTTACGGTCCGTGTAACGCTTTTCAGTTCTTTTTTCAATTTGCACCATCAAAATTAATCAAATGAAAAATTGGTTTCAAAGTTTCATTTTTCAATTTTCATGAGTACTTTACAAACGGAAAAATTGTCTCTCGGTTTAATTTTCATTTCTAAGTGTTTAGGTTGTTGCTTTAGAATTTCAGGTTTTGGAACAAACAGATAAATGAGACTTGTTCTAATTTTCCATTTCTGTGTTTGCGCTTGCGGCTGGAACGTACCATTATCGCCGGGGGTGGGGTGTAGTCTACAGCCGGTCACGGACCCACAGCGCTATCGCGTTAAATCTCACCATATTTATCTCCTCTATGTATATTACACATTTATTATATATATTTTGAATAACAATAATGCCTGTAAACATTTATCTATCGGACCTCGGTTGCCGTTTTGGTTTTTATCAGTAGATGGCGATGTAACGACCTGGCAGTAAGTGCATGCACTCGAGACGTGATGGATAAACCTGTATCTGCCGCAGTTCAGCCTGCATAATGGCTCGGAAATTTTAATCATGTTACCCCGATATATTACGAGGTAGCGAGTCAGGTTTGTCACCTGAAAGTTGCCGTTTCGAGTCTCACGGGCGGCCGCTTGGGACGTGTTATTGAGCAAGGCACTTTACCCATTGCTTCCCGGGCGCTGGGTGCCCACTGCTCCGGGTGTCATGACTAGCAGTGCGTGTGTTGACTACTTACTGGATGCATTCCTTACTTGAAAACCATGTCACTTTCACTTTTGTTTTCCTTTTTAGAAAACTTTATTAGCCGCGAATGCCCACCCCGTGACGCCTGCCCTGTTATATTGGCTCATTTACTACCATATTAATATTTGAGATATCCACAGTGTATCCATTCCCAGCTCTTCTACCAGCTAACGGATCACACCTACAGTGGTGTTAAAAACATGGTAGTGTACTAATAAAGGTGAATAAATTGCAAACATTTTATAATTTGATGCTGCATGATCATAAACAGTGGTGTTAAAAAAATAGCAGTGCAACATCAGTAACCTGATAAACCACTATTGTTATTAGTAGTAGTAATATTTCTGGAAATTATTTAAAGAAAAAAATAGAGCCATTGGTAATGATATCCACATTACTTGCTCTGAGTGATTCATTTATTGAAAGTGGCGTGATCAAAATAATAGCAGTATGAAGTTTAAAATGAGTTCAACCTGTGAAAACAGCTTCTTTCTGTCCTTTATTAAGAAAGAGAGAAGGCAAATGTTTTGCCCATTGTTATAAAATATATAATATGCTGCTGAATTTCTAAATAAAATGGGTCGTTTCAAACATTGCTCAGAGGAACAGAGCAATTTGATTAAAAATTTGAAAACCTTTAGAAAGATAAAAGATGATGATCTTGTGACAGTCACTGATGCAAGAAGCCCCAGTAAAGCACCACTGTTGAAAAAAGACATCTATAGAATTACATCAATACATCAGCTGGCCCAAAGAAAAATAGTGTAAAATTTTGTGGCCTGATAAGATTAAAATCGTTCTTTTTGGGGTCTTTACAGAACCTCAGGCAACCCCCGGGTACTGAATTCAAGCCACAGTACAGTGTAGCATGGCGGTGTAAAAGTCATGGGATTGGGATGTTTTTCATACTGCTGTGTTGGGACTATTTATCAAATACAAGGGAACATGGATCAGTTTGACTACAGTAGAATACTTGAAGAGATTATGTTGCCCTTTGCCGAAGAGGAATGCCCCTAAAATGGGTGTCAACAAGACAACAAACACAAAAGCAAGAGGGCAAAATCTGGTTCCAGACAAAAAGGATTAAGATTATAAAGTGGCCAACTCAATCCTCTGATCTCTCTGCACCATTAAAAACTTGTGGGGTGACATTACAAATGCAGTTTCTGACACAAACCTAAAAATTGACAGGAACTGTGAATACTGTTTTAAATTAAGGCAGCTCAAACATGCATTTCAGTCTGGGACTAGGATAAGCCCTGTCCGGGAAACCACCTTTAAGTTGTTAATGCTTTGTTTTGGAATTGAATGTGTAATGTTTTCAATACATTTAAAATAAAGAAATAATCTCACTTTATATTTTTTTTGCAATTTATTCACTTTTATTAGTACCATGTTTTTAACACCACTGTAGGTGTGATCTGTTAGCTGGTATAAGAGCTGGGAATGGATACACTGTGGTGGATATCTCAAATATTAATATGGTTAGTAAGCCAATATAACAGGGCAGGCGTCACGGGGTGGGTATTCGCGGCTCATACCCTAATAAAGTTTTTTAAAAAGGAAAACAAAAGTGACATGGTTTAAAATATGGAATGCATCCAGTAAGTAAGCAACACACGCACTGCCAGTTATGAACACACACCCGGAGCAGTGGGCGCCCAGCCCCCGGGGAGCAATGGAAGGTGCCTTGCACAAGCGGCCGCCCGTGAGACTCGAAACGGCAACTTTCAGGTGACAAACCTGACTCGCTACCAGGCTCGTAATATATCGGGGTAACATGATTAAAATTTCCGAGCCATTATGCAGGCTGAACTGCGGCAGATACAGGTTTATCCATCACGTCTTGAGTGCATGGACTTACTGCCAGGTCGTTACATCGCCATCTACTGATAAAAACCAAAACGGCAACCGAGGTCCGATAGATAAATGTTTACAGGCATTATTGTTATTCAAAATATATTTAATAAATGTGTAATATACATAGAGGAGAAATATGGTGAGATTTAACGCGATAGCGCTGTGGGTCCGTGACCGGCTGTAGACTACACTCCACCCCCGGCGATAATGGTACGTTCCAGCCGCAAGCGCAAACACAGAAATGGAAAATTAGAACAAGCCGTCATTTTTCTGTTTGTTCCAAAACTTGAAATTCTAAAGCAACAACCTAAACACGTAGAATTGAAAATTAAACCGAGAGACAATTTTCCGTTTATAAAGTACTCATGAAAATTGAAAAATGAAAGTTTGAAACCAATTTTTCATTTGATTAATTTTGATGGTGCAAATTGAAAAAAGAACTGAAAAGCGTTACACGGACCTTGTTACAAACACTAACATGCATTGTAAAAAGTGAAAGTTGTATCTAATTAAAATTTACTTAAATTGGTAAAAGCTAAAAATGTAAGCTTTTTCAACTATTTGAATTAAAAAATTAGGTTTTACCAATTGAAGTGATTTTTTAAATTCAACTTTCACTTTTTACAGCGTTGAATGTGTAAAAGGAAGTTTTTACCTGAAGGCAAAAACTGAATGACCTAATTTTTCACATGCTTGCAGAGAACGGTTTACCAAAACAAAGTAACTGGGTTTGTTCATGTTTGATTAAAGCACTGGGGGTCACACTATGACCCTTTTAAAAATAAAGTTGTGTTTTAATTAGAGTAAGGGGAGAAAAGTAACACCTAAATAATATTTCTTTCTGTATATAATACATTTCCATTTTTATATTTTTGAAGTGCAAGGCAAAGATATAGCAACCTAGACAGCAGACAACACTGGGCAGGATCTGCACCGGATCCACAATGGAGCTGCTGACTTTGGCGCGGATCCGGCCCAGAGTCGTCTGCTGTCTGGGATCCACTCAAATCAATGTAATGAAATGATACAGAATTCACCCCATTTACTGAAATGTAATATTGTAACAAAACATTAAATATACTATGGTTCCTCTTCTTTAAAAAAAAATGTATAGTAGTTTTACAATATATTAAGTCAAGTATAGAGAAATTTATAGCAAGAGTATTTCAGCAGCCTGCTTATATTCACTTTAAATGTGTCTGTTTTTCAGGCAATTGACACTTAGACACACGAGGACAAATGAATGTCACACACAGTGTGCAACAAAGGACATGCGTCTGTCAAGATGGACAGAAAAACTGGAGCTTCATTTGAAGCACAAAGATACTGTAGCAATACTGACCCAGGATCAGATAATCTCCGAAAGCATCCGGACCGCTCAAACACATCATTCATGGTCAAAAGCTGAAAAAGGGAAAGACACTTTTGTTACGGATCAAAATGTGCCATTCTTCCGTTTTTATTTCCATGTTTTGGAAGGGATGTTATCAGTCGAGGACACCTGGTGGCAGATTTGGCCGGCAGCCCTGAGCTCTGGCTGGCACAGTCGTATTCCCGCTGTTGAAGGGAATTGAAATTTGAAGATGTCATGCATCATGCACTCACTGGATGTATTTTAATGGACACCTATATGTTACAAAGAAAAATATTGAAACTGTACATGGTGTGCTTTACAGGTCTAAATATTCTGATCTCATATAAATGCATTATTTTAATATACTGCTACTCCAAGGTGTAGGCTTATTTTCACGTGCATTCGAAGACAAAACTACACTACTGAGATGTCAACAGTGTATTCAGATGAAAAAATATCCTGTGTTCATATGTGTATGAGCTCTTCAGCATTTATTAAAGGGATAGTACACCTGAAAATGATTTCTTTTTCTTATTGATTTTACCCTCATGTCATTCCAGACCCTGACTTAAGAAACATAAAATATCTCAACATAACAGATACAGTCTTAAATTGTGTTATAGTGCACCAGATGAGAAGATTTCGGCCTGTTCCTCACATAAAGCTGTGATACAGTATGCTATAAAAGATTTGAAACAGCAACATTTATTCAGGTTAACGGCCATGCAGTCCCCATTAACTTTAAGAAAGAGACATTCAGATAAAACATTTAAAATAACATGAATCAGGAATGATATGAGGGTGTAAATGAGAACAGTATTTGCATTTGTTGGGCGAGATATGCATATCATGGACAGACCAATTTCACAATTCTGTTCATGTAAATGGTAAAGTGATGCAGAAGAAAACAAACAAGACTTAAAATGAAAAGTCATTGTCATTTAATCAGAGATGTATATGTGACTAACATATTATAAGCCGTCATTTCATTGCAGTATTAAAGATAAGACCATACATAGAGATGACAAAACCATCCACGTAATTCTTTGATTTCTAAATCTAAGTAATTGTGTATATAAGTATTTGCTGCTGTTTAAATGTAAGATGTGATGTACTATTATAATTGTGTATAGTATTTCTTAGAGATGTTTATTTTCTATAAAAACAAATATGTTATTGCTTACAAAAGTTATTAAAACGATTCATTAAAATGACTTTTTCGGATTTGTATTTGTCCATCATGCCCATATTGCAGTGTTCCTGATATATTCCAGATTTTATGAAGCTAATAGATGTGTAAACATCAACGGCCGTCTTTGAATTGAGACCAAAGCCATGTTGTTTGCTTTTATGTGATACAACTCCAAGCAATTCGCTTTTATTCTTAAATATGTCTCTCAGTCACAGCCAGCTGTCCGAAATAACATCTTTAGACACAGGAAAAAAGATTTATACCTGCATGCTTTCTTAACAATAGAGATGCACCGATATTACATTTCTCCATCGATACTGATAGCCGATTATTCAGACTGATGCTGATCATCTGATGCTTATTCATAATAATGTGCTTTAAACTTGAGATTAGAGTGAGCATTTAAACATACTGATGATTATATAATTGCAGATACAGTTCATGCTCAAAGTCGTGTGTGTGTGTGTGTGTGTGTGTGTGTACACTCACCTAAAGGATTATTAGGAACACCATACTAATACTGTGTTTGACCCCCTTTCGTCTTCAGAACTGCCTTAATTCTACGTGGCATTGATTCAACAAGGTGCTGAAAGCATTCTTTAGAAATGTTGGCCCATATTGATAGGATAGCATCTTGCAGTTGATGGAGATTTGTGGGATGCACACCCAGGGCACGAAGCTCCAGTTCCATCACATCCCAAAGATGCTCTATTGGGTTGAGATCTGGTGACTGTGGGGGCCATTTAAGTACAGTGAACTCATTGTCACGTTCAAGAAACCAATTTGAAATGATTCAAGACATGGTGCATTATCCTGCTGGAAGTAGCCATCAGAGGATGGGTACATGGGGGTCATAAAGGGATGGACATGGTCAGAAACAATGCTCAGGTAGGCCCTGGCATTTAAACGATGCCCAATTGGCACTAAGTGGCCTAAAGTGTGTAAAGAAAACATCCCCCACACCATCACACCACCACCACCAGCAGGCTACACAGTGGTAACAAGGCATGATGGATCCATGTTCTCATTCTGACTCTACCATCTGAATGTCCCAACAGAAATCGAGACTCATCAGACCAGGCAACATTTTTCCAGTCTTCAACGGTCCAATTTTGGTGAGCTTGTGCAAATTGTAGCCTCTTTTCCCTATTTGTAGTGGAGATGAGTGGTACCCAGTGGGGTCTTCTGCTGTTGTAGCCCATCCGCCTCAAGGTTGTGCGTGTTGTGGCTTCACAAATGCTTTGCTGCATACCTCGGTTGTAATGAGTGGTTATTTCAGTCAAAGTTGCTCTTCTATCAGCTTGAATCAGTCGGCCCATTCTCATCTGACCTCTGGCATCAACAAGACATTTTCACCCACAGGACTGCCGCATACTGGATGTTTTTCCGTTTTCACACCATTCTTTGTAAACCCTAGAAATGGTTGTGCGTGAAAAACCAAGTAACTGAGAAGATTGTGAAATACTCATACCGGCCCATCTGGCACCAACAACCATGCCACGCTCAAAATTGCTTAAATCATCTTTTTTTCCCATTCTGACATTCAGCTTGGAGTTCAGGAGATTGTCTTGACCAGGACCACACCACTAAATGCATTGAAGCAACTGCCATGTGATTTGGTTGATTAGATAATTGCATTAATGAGAAATTGAACTGGTGTTCCTAATATAATAATGTGCGTGCGAGTATGTGACGTGTGTGTGTGTGTGTGTGTGTGTGTGTGTGTGTGTGTGTGTGTGTTTGTGTATGTATATATGTATGTATACATGTATAAAGTAACCAAAATAATGCAAGTAAATAAACGTTTTTGTTTTCTTCAAGCCATTTTCTTAAAGCAACACTATGTAGTTTCCATGTAAAAATGACTTACAGCTCCCCCATGTGGTTGAAAAGCGCAACAGTGCCTGGTATCAGACACTCTTCTGCAGGCAGGGGGAGGGGCGGAGCTGTGTTTCCTACCCTCCACCGCCACTTTCAGAGTGTGCTTGTAGCAGCTAGGAGGCTTCTCAGGTTGCAGCAACAGTACAATTTGTCCAGTTAAAAGTTGTTCTATCACTGAAATAATTTTAGAGACATTATTTAAAGGTAAAAAAACTACATAGTGTTGCTTTAATACTTAGATTTTTTGCACCATCCGATTATTAAAAATTTGTGTCTTAGCCAAATATTTTGACCCTTTTTACTGGTTTTGTAATCACATATATCAATGAATTGGTCTCCACCCTATAGACTTCCACTGAGCATTACTGTAAATTGTTTTTTTAAACTGATGGTTGACCATTTACTTTCTATTATAAACTTCAAAGTACATTTTATTAAGTTGACAAACTGAAAACAATAAATAATTTTTTTTGCACATACATAAGGAGTCAAAGGCAGAAGGATTTCATTACAAAAGACTTTTATTTACATCCTTAAGAATAAATCAAACAAGACAAACAGATATGCTGAACTGTATGTGTAGCAAAGTTTAAACACACTTTGTCTTTCAGAGTTGATCACAAGCACTATGTAAAGTTAGCGCACAAGTAACGAAAGTCAGTAGCAATCTCACCATCTAAACTGGCTAGTAATCTGTTTTTATATTGTTGTGATTATAAATGAAATATAAATATGTTTCACTCCCTAACAAAAGCTGCAGGCAGATCCTCGCATCTTAAATCACATCTTTGGATAAAGATATAAACGCTGATGTCTTTGCTTACGATCAGTACTTGTATAACATTCGATACAGGTGAAATTAATTCGATCCCAATGGAAGACTCAAAACCGTCACGGTCAGAAATAAGCCCAAGAGTTGGCTCAATGGCAAAGGTCGGGCTTCCTTGTCTGTAGGTAACCAAGCAGCCTCAATAATAGTGCAAATAGGCACGCATCCTTCTTTTCCCCCAAAACTTAACCCCATCACCCCCTCTATTGCAAATACTGCTTACCCACGGCGTCAGACAAAATCATAAATACACGTAAAACATATATACAAAGAAAAAGCTCTTTTGTAAAGCCTATAAATCGATATTCGGATTTCATTCCAGGCGATGCTGTAAATAGGAATTCATTTACTCTTTCAACTAGTAACAGTTGAAATAAACAAAACCTCTCATCTCTATTGTAATGTATGTGTTTGTCTCAAAAGGTGCTACAGTAAAGCGGACCAGCTCTACAATACCCGCAAACCAGCGGCCAGTTCACCCCACCAAAACGCCATCTAGTGGCCAAAGTCGGAGCTGATAGTGCATCAATTCACAAAGCCGAAAATAAGAATACAAAATAACTTCTGTTTAATCTATCGTAGGGCAGATAAATAAGTTAAATAATTAATTTCATATAAAAAACACTTTGTGTTTGAAAGAGGGTCGTGAATCTTTATCCTGTGATTGGTTAAGAATATGGCAAGAATCAAGAATGAGAAGGAAACATAAGACCTTCGACTGATAAAGTCTCTCAGTACCTGGATGAACATGACATAAAGAGCTCTACGAATCTCTACGGAGAGATCACGGGGTGTCTTTGTGTAAGTGCTTGTAATAGCGTGTGTGGTTGTGGCTAGGTGGTAGTGACGGTCGTTCCGCTCCCGAGTTTGATGATCATCTGTTGGCAGTCGTGTAGGGTGCGTTTGTCGCCCAGTTTCTCCAGCGTCCGGGCGGCGTCCACCAGCATGCCCACCCTCTGCCCGGGAGCTGACAGGAAGGAGGGGGGAAGATAGCGGCAGGCAAGTATCACGGCCTCCGCCTGCTCCCGCTGGCCTGGTCGCATCTCGCACTCCTCTGTGAAAACACACACATGGTCCGAAATCAACGCTTGCCAAATACAAAATGAGGGTCAAAATTGCCGTTTGGTTACAAACTGCAACATAATACGCGGTGCAAATCATATTTTAACGATAAAGTGATTAAAATCAAACTACAGAAAGCATCTGTTATGGGTGTATTTTGGGATTGTGGGAATGACACAGTAGAAATATCCAAACAAAGATTAAACTATTACTAGGACAAAACATTTCATTTAAAGTTCCAATGAAATCAAAACTGACTGAAAAATTATTTTTTCTAATATTGCAGTTTTAATTATAAACAATTTTATCTGTGCAAGTCATTATTTCTTTTAAAATTCATCAACTTCAATCAAAATCTGCTGCCCTCTTGTGGCGATCATTCTCAGATGACGTCAGTTATCAAAAATCATCAAAATCATCTTGTGGACCCAATCAGTTCGGGTCCATATTGGGACACCCATAGCTGTACGACACATCTTGATACTTTTATAAAAACAGGAATAAAAGGATCTTGCTAGAAGGAAATTGTGTGAGGAGGTCGGACAATCTGGTAAGTTGTCACAACCCAGAAGTGAAGTCGATCACAACATCCGGTTCACTGAGACTTTAAGAGTGATTAGGTAATTCTGACTAATTTATAGGTATGTGACAACAAATAAATACTAGAAATTTCATATATAATCATAATCATATGATAGATAGTAAAAATACCTTTAAAATGTTTTTTAAATGATTTAAATCGGATAATTATTATGAAAGTTATGGAATTTTTTAATTCGAAAATTAGGGGTCATTTTTGTACTCAATTAAAACAATTAAACTATGAAAAACTTTGACCTCTTCCGTTTGACCAAACATATCATAACTTCCTCATTTCTTGGTCTATTTGCATAATTCAAAGACCCCAGTGAGCCCAATAAGATGACCGATTTTTAAAACGTATATATAAAAATTTTATTATTTCTAATTAAGCACTAATTAATGAAACCGAGAGCATCAATCCACGCATATCTTTCCATATGAAATCAAAATCCTCTCAAATGAAAGCTATATTTAAATATTTATTGTATTAAACAGAGATTTCATTGTTTCTTTAATATTTCTTAATTGACTTTATTCAATTCATTATTGAATTATGCCAATAATGTAATCTAGAGATTCTAATCCTTCGTTCTGTATGATTACTTTGAAAAATACTGCACGGATTGATGAAAACGGAGAAGATTTGGAAGCCAAAATGATTGAATGGCCGATTCTGCTTTTGACAACAACATCACTTGTGGATAGGGCTGGGCAAAAAAATCGATTTATCGATTAACCGTTGTTGTTTTTACGTGGTCGATACAAAATCGATTCTCAAAGAGCAGAATCGATTTTTTTTTTCTTTCAAACATTGAACGTGATATTAACGTTAATCTAATTACTAGTCTTCTTCACTAAGTGTCACCCTCTTTTTTGCCTTGCGCGATGTTACCAAGGAGCGAGAGGTGAGCCTGTCATTCATTCATTCATTCATTCATTCAGTCAGTTTCAGGTGCTTCATCGACGTTGATGCCACCTTCACATAAAAAGTCAGAGGTATGAAAGCATTTTAGATTTTGCAAGCAAGACAACGACAATAGTGTTGTGGCTTTTAATTTCTTTTTATTAATTACCCACTTGTAAACTTATGTTCACTGTTATTTTTCATTAATTTAGTATTTGTATTAAATCTATATTCATTGAGTTGAATCGAGAATCGAGTATAAAAACCGCCCCGAGAACCGGGATCGAAAATTTAATTGGAAATCGAATTGATTTGATAGCTTGTGAATCTAAATCGAATTGATCTGGAAAATCTGAATCGATACCTAGCCCTACTTGTGGATCGTCAAAAAAACACATGCGAATGTTACTTACAATCCCTAAACTTCACCTAATTCAAGTAAAATGTATATTCTATCAAAAGTATTGGGTTTGAAACAAAAAAATATCACGGGAGCAATTTTGCTTCGCTTATAACGATCTTGGAAATTCGAACGTGAGAATCAACTTAGGGAAGTAATTTATGTCACTAGTATATGGGCTTTAAAGGTATTCACAAAGCAAAGATATGACAGATTTCCTAAGTCACCAACGCATCTGGCACTGAATACCTGCTGGGAACACAGCCGTGGGAACGAAGCGCTCGTGCGTATACGTCATTTTGTCACATACCTAAAATTTAATTATCCACACCAAAAGTTGTCTTTTTGCAAATGAAGACATTTATAAATGAGAACATTTGCATTCGAAGAGACCGAAATACAGCAATATCTCAATGCACATTGCATGTTTACCTGTTCTGCTTCCAGGTGTGGCACGGCGACGCAGACTGCGATCCAAGAGCTGGTGTGTACGTGTTGGACTGGCACCTGCCATCAGCCGAGCGGTGGCTTCATGCAGGAACAACTGCAAGCCGCAAACAGACAGACAGAGATTAGGTTTAAACTCTCTCCTTTATCTTTTGTGCAAATTTAATGATGTCCAAAAGATAATCGTATGGATTCATGCAGCTCGTGTGGTACAGCATTGCATTAGCAGTGCAAAAGGTCATGGGTTTATTCTTAGCAGCAAACACACACATGCCGATAATCTTTTTTTGTAATGCACTATAAGTGGCTTTGGATAAAAGTGCACAAAGTAAATTTAATAAACCGCTAAATGTGAACATTATGTTTTCTTTCCCAAATTTAAATGAAGTAAATAAATAACTTCTTAATTACAAAGCATGAACAATGCATCTTACAATTTTAGTTTTGCTAAATATTTACCATTCCTCTAAGATAACTTATACCACACTGCTCATTCCTAGAAACAGAATGACTGCATGCAATAGTTTGCATAAATGAGAACATTTGTTTATTCAACGCACAACAACGTGTCAATCTCAGTAAGGACTCTGCCCCGTGTGTTTGTGTACGCGTCTCACCCTCCGCATGGCCGGTCTGAAGCTCTGAGCGAGTTTGCGGAGAGAGCTCAGGTCTTGCTGGAATCCCTGCAGCTCTGCGGGTGACGCGGCCGTCGGGGAGCTCTGCTGCGACTCCACCTGCTGCTCTCTCCATACGTTTGTGCGCGTCACCAAAAGAAGATCACACAGCAGCAACTGCACCAGCTGTACACACACCAGACATGAGAGCAAAGAAAAAGATTTCCTCTGTGAGAGCACAAACACCATCTGTATGACTAAATAAAACCATGAAAAAAAATGCGTGTTGATGAATCTGGTGTATAAAAAATAGGGCCAATGATTTATACTCAAAAGACAAGAGTTAGAGAGTCAAAATCTTAAATGGCTGCTGAATCATTTACGATATTATCATGTTTAGTATTAACATAACAATGTACTTTCACGGTTGTGACACCCCTATTCTTAAACACATTTATATTGGGCATGTGTAATGGAGGCACTGCGGCTCAGCTCTGTATTGCACTGCAGTAACATTGCACACATTTCAGACACATGCAATGCAACTACAATGCACTACAGCCCTGTCCAAAATACAACACACACCCTCACTGATCTCTACACAATTTTTGTGTTACAAAACAATACACACAGTTATAGGTACCTTGTCTAAAGTGTTGGTGTTACAGTGCGGGCCGAGGTTGAGGCCGTCTCTGAACAGGCTGCTGGCTATATCGCAATAGCTGAGGCTGAGCTGGTAGTTGTCCGGTTTGGCCAGCAGGGTGCGCACTGCTTTAAACATGTTGAGACAGGCTTTGGGCAGTGAACTCCTACAAAAATAAAAACACAGGACGTACTGAGGACAAGGCTGTGCTAAAACCAATAAAATAATGCCTTGAGCACATCAAACGCAGGCTTGGATTAAACTGGCCTGTATAAACAAACAGCAATCGGATGGGAAGAGCCACTTTGATGAGAGAAGCTGATAACTCACGCAATCTCTTCTGTATTTACTTGTGAGCAAATGTGGCCGGGGACAATCGGTGGGTGTATCCGTCATGAATCAGAGCTTTTTTTAATAAAAACGTGCCTCCATTATTGAAGCTTGCCGGAGTGAAAGTGTGTGCGTGTGACTCACTCGGCGGACTGCAGGCTGCGGGGTAAATGCTCCACCGCTGGGTACAATCTCTCAGCCGCCATGTCGTCTCCCTGGAGCCAATTGATGATCACCACGGCAACCGATGACCACCATTTCGAGTGAGGGTCGCAGCCTAGAGGGTCAAGGACATAATCGTGATGACACAAACACAAAAAAGAAGAAAAAACCTGTCCTTCATTCATCTGCTGAGATGAACGTAATGCAAACCTGCAGCGCAAACTTAATTTGCGCTTTACAAGTACACAACTAGCATCTACCTGACAGATGACTGAACCAGAGCTCAGAAAACGAAACACTTCAGGGTGAAATATAAAGCTAAATGCGTTACGGACCTGTAACAGTGGCCATGTTGGATCCGATGGCGAAGCATTGGGTCGTGGCTCCTGCCGCATCTGATGCGCTGGTCAGTAACTGCAGGTATTCCAGAGCGTCCGAGTATTCCCTGTTATAACATCAGACATGATTCAACTCTCATCCAAGACTGAAGATACATTTTAATTCCCATTCTAAGTCAAATGTCAAATTCCCTGACTTTTTCTTGACTTTCAAGAACTAAAAAGCTGAATTTCCATGACCTATGTCCGGGATGCCATGAGCCTGGTGTATAATGTAGTGTACACCATAGTTTATAAAACTTTAGCTTATATGGGTGAAATAAATAAACGTGTCAATAAACATCCGTTTAAATTGAAGTCAGCAGTAGCTTGGACCCAAAAATGGTATTCCTTACGTCTCAAGTTAACAAGCGGATAACATTTTGATCAATGGAAACTAAAATGAAAGAAACAAACAAAAATCCCTGATATTCCAAGACCTTTTAAAATTCCATGGTTTAATTCCATGACCTGTGGAAATCCTGTAAACTATATAATTGTAAATGCTAATTTTCTCTAGGAAGAAAAAATTATACAGATTTTTAATAACATTATCATTTAAATTTTAATAATTTATGGTTCAATAAAAGTTTAGTTATTATGACTCAAATTGCATATTTAGTGGCCATTAACACAACATTATCAACTAAAACTGGAGACTTTTTGTGCATTTTGACTGTTTGTTAACACAACAATGCCGTTTTTTGGATCCTGAAAACGCACCATTTTGTAAACTGTTTTAAGGTGCATGTTTTTTTAACATGACAATGTAATTGTTTCTGTGTAAACATTATAAATCAAATCTGTGACAATGATAAACTCACATGCAGTCAACAGACATTCAACACCTGACAACCGTAACAATGTGTCCTGAATAGATGTGATGTGGCGACACGCAATAAAAGGTATCTTTTCCATGTTAATCAGACTTTTTGATGCCACCTCATTTCCATTTTTAAATATTTTCTATTTCGTCACGGCTGACAGCTCCGCCTACACAGATCTCATACAACATTATGAATATTAATCATCAAACATGGATGAGGAGAAACGTTTAAAGGGACAATAAGTAAGATTTACCCCCATCTAGTGGTGAAATTGTATTTTACATTCAAATGAACAGTGCTCTCTAGCGCCTCGCCTTTCCAAATGCGTCTTGCAACTACTGTAGCCATTATGTGATCACTGATCTCCTTGTCCGTGTCAGCTGGTTCACGTGTTCTGAATGAAAACGCGTTGGTAGTGCTTTTTGTCCCTCTCTGCTCTTATAATTTATCAATACGGCAGAAAGATATGGAAGCCTCCTTGAACTTACTCTTTCAATGCAAGTAAAGAGAAGAAATTCTAAGCTTACAAAGAAAAGTCAGATCACTGGCAGAGGTCATTTGACACCAACGAGGACATATTTATGAATAAAGACATTGATTTTGATTAATAAAACACTTAACACCCTACTTACAGTCCCTTTAAAAGTATATATACACTGATTAGCAATAACATTATGACCACCTGCCTTAACCACCAAAGCAGCCCTGACGCGTCAAGGCATGGACTCAACTAGACCTTTCTATCAGAACCAGCATTCACTTTCTTACCTACTGCATCTTACAAGAAATTTAAGTACCCACCCATCACCATCCGTCAGGGTCTTATCCCCTCGCGGCTGGGCCACGCAGTACAGGGCCTTCTCCAACAGATGCTCGCGAAACGCCTGGGTCACCTGAGCCAGCGGGTCAACTACACCCAAGCACAAAACCACAGATGATGAGACAGACACACATAAGCATACAAAAAGCTTTCAGTAAATTCATATCACGTCATCTAAGCACTTCGCACTTTTTTTGCGCTAACCTGAGTTTCCGGCCTGGCTGTAGATGCTTTCTTTCGGGGTGCTGCGTATGGACCAGTCTCCATCCACAAAGAAACGATGACCCAAAGGATGACACAACCACTGCATAGCGGGCGGGACACTGCCACTGGGTGACAGACAGGCCTGCCGAGCGCTGCTCAAGAACACTCGCTACAAACGGAGCATAATGAAAAGTCAGATCTCCTCTCACCATGTGGAGTAACTATGCTAACATGAAGCTTTACGTTTCTTACAGTGGTAAAGTGAAGGAGGCGGGGCAGGGTGGTTTTAACTCGGAGGGCTGTGGACACGTAGATTTCAGCCAACGTAGCGATGGAAAAACAGTCTCCTGCACACTCGGCCAGGTTCAGAGCGCTCAGAGCCATGTGGATCGCAGAGAGGTGGCTGCCCCCCAGTTTACCTTTACAGAAAAATATCAGACAGTCACTACATTTAGTCAGGTTGTGACATTTTCTGCCTCAGCCCTGTGTAACATTATAATGTCCATTTAAACACACCCTAGGGTGGTCTTGGTTAATACACAGTTAATGGATTTGATTCCTCACCGGTCATGTGCAGTTGATGTAAACGGTGGTAGACCAATGCTGCATCACGGCAGCTCTTGCGTGCGTCCTCCTGTAGGGGCCGATTTGACCGAAGGGCCCCGGCGCGGTTGGCTAGCCAGCGGCCCACCCAGAGCCTCTGGAGACACAGACGAAGTGCAGACCACAGGACGGCACATGTCAGGTCCAGCTGAGAGGTGGGCAGAGGACGGCCAAGAGCCTTAAGACACGTCCAGAGGTTCTGAGACGCCTGAGCGAAGTCTCCCTGCAAATATAAGAAGAGCAGATTAGACTTTAAGTAGAACAGGGCGGAAAAAAATCAGATGGGAGTTGGTGTTTTACCCTTGCCAGATCCAGGTCGGCCTGTTTGCGGTGTCTCCAGAAGAGGACCGATGATTCGGAGTGAGGTCTGGTTACGGGTTCCCCGTACACAAGCAGTCTGATTAAAACTCCGGCAACAAGAACACCGTTTAACAGCCAGACCAACAGGGTGGGCAGCATCCAGTCCATCCAACCCCATGACTCTTCTACACATACAACAACAAGATATGTTAGATTTTAGGATGCACACTGCATACTTCTACGTAGTACATGTAGTATAGTATGCCATTCCAAGTACCTGCTTCCTGCAGGCCCAGCATACTCCTTCCTCCAACAGATCCCGAGATTGACGCTCCCGAGCTGCTCCAGCCCCCACACAACAAAGACGCCAACGGGTTAAATGAGAGGAAGAGGAGGGTAAAAGCGCACAGGGCCATACGAGAGCGGTCCAGCATTCCTCCAGCTCTCTCAACCACAGGCTAAACATTACAGAGAAAGAGACGCAATGAATGACTCATCAATTTTCACCGTTTCACATTTGATTTTCTATTGGGAAAAGAACGCCACCTTGCTATCTTCTCCCATCGGGCTGTCCGGCTCCGAGTCGCTGCCGTTGTGCGAGTAGGGTCCACTGGACTGCGGTGAACCGACGTCTGAGGCCGGAGGGGTGGGGATTTCTGGTTTCACGTCCACCTCCATGGTCACAAGGTCCTTCAGAGACTCTGAGGTGGTAGAGCGATTGGTCAGTGCATAGGACAAAAAACACGAAATCTTTCTTGAATTGAACACAATTTTTTTCAGAAACACGAATTGATATAGAGATGGTATAGATGTATTGGGCCAGCTTACTGTTCTTCTGGACGGACATTTTGAGCGCCATGTTCTCCTGCTTTAGTTTTTGGTTGGACTGCTGAAGGTAGCGAATAAAGTCGATGGCTTTCCTCAACACTGCTGATTTATTGAGCTGCACAATACAGAAGAATTACTGACAATCATTTCTGATCCTTTCCACCTGCTTCAGGCAAGTTAACAGCCACAAATGCAAAGGCTAGTTACTTGTGGTTACTTAAACACCCAAATAAACAGGTTTGTTAGGTTTTGACGAAGACAATGAGGCCAACCTTAGCTTCGGTTCCAGCCACCAGGTCTTTGAGCTCAAGGATCTTGTCATTAATTGAGGAGCGGTAGCGTTTCTCGATGGCGTTGTGTGCCGTACGTTTCTCACCCTTGTGTGGCAGGCTGCCTGGTTTCCCACTGATGGCGATGCGGTTAATGGGAAGCTTCTCTGTGTCCACCATCAACGGGACCGTGGTCAGGATTGTGCCTCCACTCATCAGAGCCTGAGATTGGTGGATGAAGAGAAGACAAAGAAGAAATCATTGACATTGTCTTCACTGATCATGAAAGACAAAGGCAAAACAAAAGTTAGAGCGATACTCCAAAAAAATATCAAAATTCCCCCATGATTTACTCACCCTCAAGCAATCTGAGATACATACGTCCATCATCTTTCAGACAAACATAATTGAAGTTATTTTAGTAAATGCTCTTCCAAGCTTATAATCGGAAAAACAGGGAACTAGGGAACTTCTGACTTTGAAGACCAAAAATGTGCATTCATCCTTTATGAAAGTAATCCACACAGCTCCAAGGGGTTAATAAATGCGAGTAGAAAATTTGAAGAAAAATATCCATATTTTAAACTTTATAAACTATAATAACTAGCTTCCGGTAACGACGCCATCTTGCACTCGATTCACGTAAATTGTGTGATTCCAAGATGGCGTTAGGGCTGTGCTGATAGACGATAGTATCGTCAGACATATTACCTAATAGCAGGCTTTCATGATGACAGTTGGCAATGGTTATTATTATTATCATCATCATCATCGTTTTACATTAAAATGAACTTTGCGTGCTTTTCCTTGCATGAAAGGGTTTGTGGGTTTCACTTTGTGCGAGAAGGCTTGTAACACGCAAGTATTCCTTCTCGTCTTGGACTCTTGCATGGACCTGAATGCCCGCGGCATGGACTGCTTCTCCTCCTGAACTTATAATGCGCATGATTCGAACTCTTCCTTGCACATGAGCTTGTAATACGTGCGACTCTGACATTTCCTTGCACTAGAGAGATTGTTAGGAGCGCAGGGGTTTAAAACCAACAAGTGTGTTGTTCCCTGGCACGCAGGAAATTTTGGAGGGCCTGGGATTTAATGACATGCTTTGCATCAGTTTTAAGAAGGTTGTGGTCATGACAGAGTTGCCCTTTCTTCTTTTTTGTCCAGCAAACAAGTGACTTGACAAATAAACAAATAAATGAGTAAACTACTACTATCGTGTATCGGCGATCTTACAGGCTGACGATAGAACGATCTCAAAATGAGACAGATTGCCCAACACTAGATGGGGTCATTACAGGAAGCTTGTTATTATAGTTTAAACAATATAACATCAGGATGTTTTTCTTACAAAATCGCATCAATAACATGCATAAGTCCTTTATTAACCCCTTGGAGACACGTGGTTTACTTCTGTGAAGAATACACCTTTTCGAAGTTTAAAGTCAGAAGTTGTTTCCTGATCCCTGTTTTCTACCATTATAAAGCTTGGAAAAGCAAGGACATTTACTAAAGTAACTCCAAATGTGTTTGACTGAAAGAAGATGGACATATGTATCTCAGATTGATTGACGGAGAGTAAATTATGGTGTAATTTTGTCTGGAGTATCACTTTAATGTGTGCCCCTATATCTCCACTGGTATAGGATGGTGCTTGATACATCCGATTCAATTTTCTGTCTGAACTTTATGAATGTATGCTTAAAGATCTCGTTACTAAATAATATCTTTGTTCTATTGCTTTCATTTACAGTAATTCATTTTGTCCAAATCGACTTTCAGTATTCCCAGGAAATCTAACCCCTTACCTTTGCCCTACTAATGCAATGCTCTACCAGTTGAGCAACAGGAACACTCAATGGGTGTGCAAAAATGACCGAACAGGACTGTGCTGTGTACCTGCAGTTGGCTGTTCTGTATAGGTGCAGTGGATGTAGCTAGCGATGTGATACAGGGTGAAGCCACTGTCGTTACCATGGTAACATCTGGCTTTAGGGTGGTGAGCAGGAGAGACTCAGCCTTTATGAACTGAGGCTGCAACAAGACCTGCAAAACGTGTGAAGATGCATCAGCGCACGCAAGCATTTGTGCATCAGCGCTATATTTAATCTTCGCATCCACTTACAGGAACCTGTTGAACCTGAGTAGAGATGGTGTGTGTTGGTGGGCTGGAAGTCGTGGTCAGGATGGGTGAAGCCGATAGGGTCTGCACCTGCGTTTGAATGGCCATTGGCTGAACATTCTGCGGGGAGGCGGGAAGACTCGGGGTTGGCTGAGGAGAGCTCTGCTGAGTGACAGCTGCAGGAACCAATGAGATCACGTGTTAACATATAAACTGAACATGCATAGTGCTCGCAATCATCAGGTGTGAACTTTGATCCACACGACTTGTGTGATGATGTTGTATTCTCTCTTTGACCTTTTGATATGGTGTCAGCCTCAACATGATAAGAGAAGGATAAAACAGAATATCAAGAATGAATGTAGGCAGGGCGAGACATGAATACACTACTATATAATGCATGGTAAAGGTTACTAGGTTTAAAAAGTGGGGATGAAAACAGTGACATCACACAAGCGTGGACTTCGATCAATCAGTGCTGACATATGATTGGTCAAAGAATGATCAGGTGAAGCATTTTACAGTGGTAGTAAAAGTAAACGTCTCATTACATCATAAATAAAACATGCAGAGACCTAATCGTTGGTGACCCAGTCTGTGTAAACCCATCTAAAGTCATGTAAAGAGCATTCTGTGAAAAATAACCTCGATATCTTTTATACTTTAGTACGATCATGTAAAGGTTGAAATCAAACTCTGATGCTCCAAATCTCATCATTAGAATATGAAACTTTAATCTGGATTTCACAGACAGGGTCACATATATTCAAAACACATTGACAAAATACTTTAACTGGGGGACAGTGACATAAGACTGAGTGAAAGTTACGCTAGATTTAAAGCGTCATTTTCAAAATGTCTACAAAATTATTGCAAAATGACGCGGTTTCCATTAACAGATGTTATGTGACTAAAGCACAATCTTCTTGTCTCACGATAATGGGCGACTAGCTGTAGCAGAGCGACATGATCTGAATCATTGTACCGGATGCTTGGCGACATCCGTCGACACGCGGAAGTAAGTGCAAAGTAATGCATAAAAGTCTCGGCTCGACTAAAGCAGTTGGCAGAGAAACTGTGAAAATAAAAGCTCATGTTACATTACAGGTTCTGCAGACACGAGGAGAGATACAACTGTACAGCTTAAGACAGATAGGTCGTTGACTTTTTGATCGACTATTGTGTACTATAGGTGGTGACGTCACTGCCTGCAAGAAAACTGATAATTCTTCAAGTCCCATGTAAACGCAGTTGTCTGCATAGCCGGCTTACTGATTTGCGTGTAAACGCATGAAAACAGTTTTCTGTAATAAGCAGATTTTTGATAGTTATCCGCTTATTCTGTGCATGTATATACAGAATAAGCGGATACAGGCTTACTTTACTGCCAGGTTCCAAATTATTTTTAGCCAACCGCAAAAGGTGGATTTACCAGATTTACCAGCCAGTCAAATTCTTCTCAGCCTATATAGTTTCAACAGTACTTTTGTTTGTGTAAAAATGCTTAAATGTAGTATTACAACTTACAGTGCATAGTAGTATGCTTTTGTCTTTATTTCTTCAATTTCTTTTATTTTGGCAATAAGCTTTTTAAAAGATCAGATTTTTTTAAACCCTAGTTAGTGTGTAATGTTGCTGTAATAGAATAAATAATACCTGTAAAATGCTAAAGCTCATTGCCAGGCGATATATTTTCGAACAGAATTCCCCTTTCAAAGCCTACAGCGATTGGACGGTTTGGACTACAGCCCTCTACTTCCTGCTTTAATGACGTCACTAGAACAGTTTTTTGACTAAACTCCGCCAACAGGAATACGTCAGTAGCCAGCTAAGCTAACGGCAAGCTAAGCTGCTATTGAATCACAACACACCAAACAAACTACACAATCAAAACTCATTATTTCTGAAGGAGGGACTTCATAGAACAAGGAAGACGTCAGCCTGTTTTAGACAGTGAAAACAGCCCTATACAGATAAGTAAATTGTGTGAAAAATACAGCTTTTTTTACACGTGAAACATGAACACGTGTTATATTGCGCACTGTAAACACAATCAAAGCTTCAAAAACACAGAAAGAATGGGAGCTTTAACACAGTTTGTGTGGCAGTGATACCAGCCAAAGGAAAATGCCTAGTTACACCTCAACCAGCTACTAGATATAGCATGATGACCTCTTGTAGCTTTATCAGATATGACATTAAGAATTATCAAAGCCATAATGACCAATAAACTACAATAAACATAAACCTATAAAGTCATCAGATTAAACAGACCTGCAGATTATCTCTTGATAAGAGATAACCAGAAGCACAAATGGAAAGGGCTTATCAGAAGATGATTTACAACTGTTATGACTGAGATCAAAGAAATCATTTATTCATCCAAATCTTATACGTGCTCATACAGATCACTTTATACATTTGTTCACACAGAGCCTTTTTCATTCCAGAAAACGGCCAGGACTGGTTTTACAGCTTAACAGCTTCTGTACACACCAGGGGTGAATCTAGGTTTTTGACTGTATAAATCAAGATAAACTAGTAAACCTCACTAGTTGATCAGTGAGAGACACGCACCTTTAATCAGTACATATCCTTCATAAACATAAAAAAATCACCCATTCAAGTTAGTAAAACTCACCAGTGTAACCGTTCAGGTTGGGGTAAGTGACCACAGACTGCTGAGGTGCAGGTGAACTGAAGAGAGTCTGCTGGGTAGAGACGAACACAGGGCTTTTTCCGACCGGACCAGTGTTGCCCTGGGTCGCTGGGGTGGTTGGGTGAAGGCTGGGCGATGGAGCGGGCTGAGCTTTGGGCTGTGTGGTCTGCAGTGTGATGGGGTTGGCAGGAGTGGAGTTCACCTGTGCCAGGGGAGATTGCTGGAAAGTGGGAGGCTGAAACGCTTTGTCCGGGGCAGAGGAGCTGCGGGTGATGGGGGGACCCAGCAGGGCGTCCAGGTGTGGGCTGCTGCTGAGGATAGAGGGGGTGGTGGTGGGTGTAGAGGATGCGGGTGGAGGAGAAGAGGGGCTGGAGTGAGGCAGGACCGTGAGCTCCTGGCTGAGGGAGGGGGGAGCGGTGAACGATGCGTTATCAAACAACCCTCCGAACTCCATGTCCGTGTTGTTGATAAGCTGGAGCATGTCTGTAAAAACACGAAAAGAGGATTAATGTTAAAACATTGCAATTCTATCACACGTCATCAGCAACGTGCACGTAAAGGGGACCTAAAAAACTCGGAATTCATCACTTGTGGTAATCGTATGTTTCTGGATGACGTGCTTTCACAATTACATGCCATAGTTCTATTGTCACTGAGCCTAGACCACCTCCTTCAGGTAGTCTCGGGTTCAGTACCCTGATGTGCTCCCGGCTCCTGAATGACAGCTTTTACATTCAAGTTTTTCATGCGAACCGTGCCCTGTTTCAAACTAAACTGCCAGTGTAAAAGTCCCCTTATGGTGCTTTTCCATTCCATTTTTCCATTTATCCCACGGGTCGGGTCAGTTTACTTTTGTGGGCTTATCCACTGGGTACATTATGTAGTACACAATACTTTTGAGTACCACCTCGGTTGGGGTTTCAAGTGAGCTGTAAATCACTGATTGGTCTGTAAGAATCCTACTAGCATCATTGAAAAAAAAATAAGAAAAAGTTTTAATTGTTACAAAGAATGGTTTGTATTAAAACAATTTATATTTCAATGTGCAATGCAGATGAACACAACTTCCATCAGACCAACATGAGGAGGTTACTTCACCAATAGGATTGCTAAATTACGGCAATTTTAAGGCTAGAAACTTTCCATGGGAATTTACAAGAATATATGGGAATTAATGTAAATAAACTGGGAGTTGCCTATAGACTGTTTCAGCAGTAACAACATAATCATGCGGCTGTCGTGGTCCGTACGTAACTTCCGGTAAACTCCGCTAAGAATAAATAACAAAGTTCTTTAAACATAGTTTATTTATATAACAAGTTAAAAAAACACAAATAGATTACCTAGGAAACCAAAACATTTGTTATTTTTCGACGAGGCATTTGTTCAAGAGATCAGTTTAGCAACTAGTCAGACCATTAAAAAAAACAAAACCGGAAGTTCAGATCCAGACGTGTATCGCGTCAGCGCACGTGCGTCCGATGAAACTGTCAATAACAGGGAACTTAAATGTAGTTAAAAATATTTCATAATGTTTTTTATGATAAAGTTTAAATAAATTTCCAAAATAATTCCCATACATTCCTGTTAAATTTCCAATTTTAAATATTTCCAAAATTCCCCAGAATCATTTCCCATTGAAAGTTTCTGTAAACCTTTCACCCCTTTGCAACCCTATTCACCAACGTGAATCAAAGTTGTTGTTTTTTTAAACAAAATTGTGATTTCTTAAGATCATCTGGCTATTTTTAGCATAACAACAAACTTGACTTTTTATTTAATATTCTTAAATGCAACTAAATATCAAAATTAAAAATTCTTACTACTTTAAATAAAGTTTAAGAACCCCTATGTAATGACTGCACACAATTGCTTCACAAATGTTACACCTCTGACTCTAAGAAACAGTCCTTCAAATAAAAACCTAAACTAAAATAAATTAAAAATACTACTATAAGGAAACAAATTTATAATCCACCCTCATGAGGTCTGATACCTGTGACTTTTAACCAAACCTCTGTCCCAAACCCTTTCAACACAGGGTTGCTGGGATAAAAGTCAGTTTTAGGATGGAGATTGTGCACAACGCCACATTAAGGAGTTTCCACAATTATTTTCCTCAAGGGCAGAGACAGAAAAACTCTCATCAATATAATTTTTATATTATATCATCACCACGTAACCAGATGAATACATGTCTAGCTTACAGTATAGGTAGAAAAACCATGTCTCCTATATTATATCGGGCAGTTAATGTATGTCTTTATGTAAAATCTTTCATGCACACACGTATATCATTTTACATTGGTAGAGATGGAATCAATCGTATACAAACGCATATCTCAACCCAGATTTACATACAGCGCTTATTTAAGTGTTTGTAAAAAAAAGCGCACTGTGTTTGTATGAGGTGATCGCGCTCGACCAATCAGACGCCGAGAACGGGCCTCGCTATGCCAAGCAGCCCGAGCGCGTGTGCGTTTCAGTGAGAGGTTACTATCGGACACAGTCTGCTTTAACTCAGGGTTATTCTCGGTCACTTTACATTGAATCTAGTAAAAGTTGAATATGCATTGACCATTTAATAATTTTTAAGGTTAATGACTTAAAAGGCAACAAATCGTGCAAATATGAATACAATTAAATGCACAAAATCTGAATTTTTTTACATAAATTTAAATGTATATTTCGAATGCTTTTCGCGGTGTATTTTAGACCGAGATCTAGTACAACTGAAATGCATTTTGCTGCTATCATATTTTTACAAACTTAAATTAAAAGTATAATGCATTTGTGTTGGTAGGTCAGAGCATGTAAAGGGAATGCCCGACAGTAACCTAATGTGACGTCAAATTTTCAAGTTAGAGGGGGCGTGGTCATTTGCAATGCAACTTTTTCTGCCCGAGACAATAGACAATGTCCCTCGTTCTAATTAGATAATATTTTCATTTCACAATACCTCATCTAAAACGAGCTTTAAGTGGAAGCAGTACCTGCACTTGTAACTGGATATAAGCACCAGGCAATTGTTAACTGTGTATCCTAGCTCCACGATGTCACGACATACGCCCTATCCACTACTGAGAGTACTTGGGATTTTCTTACCCAACTACCATTTCATGTTAGTATAAGCAGTTGTATGACGGACATACATGCACAGAAAATAACCCAAGGTAACGGCAATCCAGCATAGTAACATGGTTATTTTGATATATGCATTTATAATTTGGTTTCATTTTACAGTTCTAATAAATACTATGAACTCGTGTATGTGTCTGGCATGTGTGTGTGTGTCATTACGTTTTTGAAAGCTCAATATAACCAACCAACCTGCCAACCAACAATACAAGTGCAAATTAATGATTTCTCTTACCATCAATATCATTGAGCAGGGCTGTGTCAATACCACTCGGATCATGGTAAGATAAACTAGGGTCCAAGGTGTCCAGTGACGTATCGTCAAACGAAAGATTATTCATTTCCCCAGCGTTTATTCAAGCTGTCTTCAAAAAGGTTTATGTCCAAAACACACCCAAACGTTAATCCATGTGAACTAATAACTTATTGCACTTATCGGAAACTATTTACGTATAGTCATTTGTTTACGTAAGTTTCGCAGCACAACTTGATAAATTCTGGTCTTTCGCTGTTAACTACCTGCTCGTATCTGTTTCCATACTGCCGCACAAGGCAAAGTTGACTTAAGAGTTTGCTTTCCACATTAGCATGCTAACACAGAGAGCCAGGCAAACCCGAGAGCAATGCGAGTTATTGACACACCGTAGACCAATCAAAACACGTCTTGTTAGATGACGCTCCTTTATGTTGGAGGAGTGCTCTCATACTGTCTGTCAAGCAATGCATTCAAACTGTGGGAGATATTTACTTGCTCTTGATATAAATGGGATATTTTCCGTTTTGCTTTATTGTGGTATATACGAAACATTGTTCTTTTTAAATTTTTACTATTAAGTTTATTTTATATTGTGAGTTTTAGCTGTCTCATGGTTGAAAGCATCTTGCACCCATTTAAACACGTTAATAAAAAACCGACCTGCTTAGTGATTATGTGGACAGATAGGATAGTGAAAGAGGAAACTATAATAATTTTGTTGATGCTCAAAATGAGCAAATTCGTTAACTGTAAAGTGGAAATTATATGTCACATTCTTGTTTACAAAATGTCATTTGCAACATGGTCGAACTTTAGTGGGCTTGTCTCCATCAGCCAATCAAAGCTGAGCATGGGCGGGCGCTGGACGCTCAAGTTTGTCTGAGCTGCAGGATGACTTCGCCCGTAGAACCAGAGAAACCGACCAATAAGCGCTTGGAAAGAGAGTGGGGTGATATGACGTCACAAACGCTGCTCCGCGGTTACATCATGTGGCTGTTGGAGAATAATAAAAATAATGAAAGTGAAAGAGGGTTTAAATAAAATAAAATAAAATATTTTTATATTAAAAAAACCTGCTTCTTCATAAAATAGAGCAGTAGGGGTTTTATTTAGAATAAACAAATACGTATAAGATTTATAAGTATAATATTTTCAGTTTAATAATAGCTAAATAAACTAATCAAGAAGACCGATGTGACCCTAATAACTTGTGTAAATACTTTGTGTTTGCAAAGTCAAGTAAATCTATATATCACTGAACTCCTATAAAAACAAGCAAATGGAAAAGTGGGTCAATGACCGAGAGTAACACAGACACCTACTTGTATGACTGCAAACAAACGAGTAAAACATGGCATGGCATGTTTTTAACATGGATTTAAGGCTTGACTTAACCCCCTTTTTCCCATGGAGTAAACACATAACTGAACAGTCGATTAAGTTAATAGTTCACCCAAAAATGAAAATTCTGTCATTATTTTCCCACCCTCACGTTTTTCTAAACCTGTATGAATTTGAAATTGAATCTGATAAACACACACAAAAATATATATTTTGATAAATGATGGTAAGTAGCCTACACAGCTGATTGTAACCATTGACTTCCATAGTATGAAAAACAAATAGCCTACAATGAAATTCAATGGGTACCATCAGCTGTGTGCTTACCATCATTTATCACAACACTTCCATAATATTTTTTTCCTACTACTCAAGTCAATGGTTACAATCAGCTGTGTGCTAACCATCATTTATCTAAATATCTTCTTTTGAGATAAGAAGAATTTCATTTTTGAGTGAACTTATTAAATTTAAGAAATTTAGTTTTGAAATTATGCATTTTACATGACATTTCAGGTGTTTGCATTAAGCAATTGAATCGCTTAATAAAACCACATTAAAAAGAAAATCTTAAAACATTCTTTATTAAGAAATACATCTGACAATAAGTCATTTTAATACACTTTATTATTCTAAAATACATTTAGGACATTATAAGATAAATAATCAAAATAGTTAAGACTTTTGATGTCATTTTCATTTAAGCAGTTAATCCAAAATGTTTGCCACTGAATGAAAGAAGAGCTCCTTTAAGAACAAGAAGGATATTATCATTATTAATTATTAAGTTTTCCTTCTTAGAAATAATTTGCATAATTCCTTGCACTTTAAATTCAATTATCAATTATATGAAAGCATAATAAAAAATGCTGTTTATAGACGTTGTAGTTAACAAACCTTACGGGTCCACATTGATGAATATATAGTGCTCTGAAAATGCTACAGTTTATATCAATAAACCACAGTGATCTGCACCTAAGGTAAACTCTTCCAGTGTTTTGCACATTTAATTGATTTAAGGGACTGAAGGAAACACTTTCTCCAAGCATTAGCATCATGATGGACAGACAACAGCAGTGCAACATTTGACATGATTAAAATAAGGAGCTGCAAGGTAAACGACGGACGTGAATGCAACTAAATGCCATGGAATACGACGACAATTAGACATTTATATTATGCACTGAAATTAATACAAACCTTATACACACTTTTCTATTGTATATACATATTTATGTATAGATATAGATACATATTTTACAAACAACATTGGGTTAACATAGTTCTTGTTAGGTTAAGTTAGCAAAAGAGAGATAACATTTCCATTCCATCTTCATTTCTGAATATGCTTAAGCTCCTCATACAGGGCAAAACATCAGAGACTGGCACAAATCTGATTTAAAGATGTAGAAGTGGGTGAATCTCATGAAGAAAAGTGCAAAATCTAATTTTTGGGGGGTTTCTCCACCACAAATCTCAATAATGCAATGTCTGGGTGTCTCTTTTTCATTCATTTTCTGTAACACCAAAATACAAATCCGTTTTTATTTTTTGTTTAATTCCATTTCAATTTAGTTTTCATTCACCTTGTATTAAAACTGATCGCTCTCTTCCTGGGAGTGGGCAAAACTACATCACTAAAATTAATTTTTTTTTTAACCAAATACAATGTTACAATTTAGAGTAAGTGAATTTGTATGTAAATATCTGATTTACGAACTAAGTGCCATTAAAACAGACTTCAATGGCTCAGCCTTTGAAACCCCAACCTAAACTAATTCGATACAAAATTGGCCATTAAAAAATAAACATTCCACATCATCTTTGGTAGTTCAAACATAGGATTAGAAGAAAGCAATTGTTTTTCTTCACAAATCCTTTACATTCATACATGGGACGAGCAAGGTGATGCACCTATGCAAATATGTTTTTACATGAGTTACAATATTTGACTCGCCAAAATACTGCACTGCTACAGAAGGATTTGCGCTGGAATGTCAAATTTTAAAACTGTTAGTTCATTACTGAACATACTACATATAAACGAAACAGAGTTATGCAAAAAAGCATACTGACAAGAATTAACAAATGAGTTTTAAGCATCCCAAGAACTAAACTTTCTGAGGGAGCTCGTAATGTTTTGGCTACATCTTTTAAATCATCGATTGACCGCTCCTAAAACTTTACGGTTATAGTCAAAATCAAGCAGGAGCCTAATTTGCTGTAGGAGATGAGATGATCTGTCTGGTTTCAGCAGATGTGTTAAGAAGAGCCAAGAAGAGTGTTTAAGAGGTGGAGTGTTAGTGTGGTGCTGGAGGAAATATGGATGAATGCAGAATCAACCTCCGGAGAAGAGCGTCTTTCCGGTCAGCGTTCTACAAGGCAAAGAGATTGTCCTCCGTCCGTTCGGCCTTCTTGCGACTGCTGCTGGATGCGCTTGTGGGAGCTCTATGCTCTCCAATCGGGGGTAACGGTAAAGCCTGGTCTACAGCTTTGGCCCGCTCCTCTAGAAACTTGTCAAAATCTAAAGAAACAATGAGAAAACTACTGTCAGATGCGTGTTTGTGAAATCTTTCTGGTTGGTTAAGGTCTACATAAAACAACATCCTATTTTACCTCCATAATGTTGGTTGTATTTGACCCTGGTCTACAAAACCAGTCATAAGTAGCACGGGTATATTTTTAGTAATAGCCAACAATACATTGTATGAGTTGAAATTATCGACATTTCGTAAATTTGACATTTTGTAAATTTCCTACCGGAAATATATCAAACATTGATTTTTATTAGTAATATGTGTTGCTAAGGACTTTATTTGGAAAACTTTCTCAATATAATTATGAGTTTTGTAGTTCAGGTTACATATAATAGTGAAACCTCCCAAAACATTGCTTGCATTCAGTGGAAATCGAACCCATGACCTTCACTATGGGCCTATGCACTAGCATGGGACCTCCAGAAACATCTCTGTGTGTAACATTTCTTATCAAATTTAATCTTATTAGCCATCTTTACATTATCTTGAATACTTTAGACTCTTGTGCCATTTCATTACTGTTAGAGGAGACATATCACGAAAATCTGCCTTTTTCATATTTAAATGCTATAATTGGGTCCCCAATGCTTCTATGCTTCTAATGTGTAAAAGATCAACCCAGTAACTTCTTTTTGTTAAACTATTCTCTGCAAGCAGGTGAAAATATAGCTCATTTAACTTGGGCTCCCCTTGTGATGTCAGAAGTGAGTTCATATAACTTAAAAAATATTAGGCACAACTTTTTGAGTCAACTTATATTTTTAAGATGAATGAACTCAAATTTTTAAGGCAACTAGTTGACTGTAAAGCTCTTGTAGCTCGGTTGGTAGAGCATTGCATCATGGTTTTGACCCTAGGGATCACACCCGATATAATGGACAAAATGCATAAATGTAAATACATAAAAGTGAGTAACACAACATTTACACATCAACACATTTCTGTAGCTCCCATACTCTACCTTCACTCGTGACTCCTTCTTCTGGCTCCTCACCTTTCTGTTAAAGACAATAAAACATGCCAAATTATTCGCATGTCAGTAACGTTAACAAGTTAGACATATAGGCGTGACAGAAACAGAGTAAACAGTCAGCGACCTACCTACCATTCAAGCTGGAAGACCACTTTACAAGACAATTTCATAACCATGAGTACAAACATATGTATGCATTTTCTCAACAATCTATGACAATTGACCAGTGCTGGGGAGTGAGAAAAAATAATAACGCATCTAACAAAACTACAGTTTGTACATTTTAGTGTAGCTTTTTTAATAACAAGCTAATAATAAAAAAAATGTTGTAAGGATCCACCGAAAGGAAAATTCTGAATAAAATAAAACGAAGGCTGAATATGAAGGCTGAATACGGAACAATCGAACATGTTTTTTTTTAAATTTCCTAATCATTTTGTCAATTTTCTTACCACTGCATAAGTACAGTAACATTTCCAGAAATTATTTTTTACGATATTTATTTCACATTTTATTTAACATTCCAGCAGACATTACAGAGCCTTTTTACACTTGGTCACTTCTCTTATTAGCTATCTGATTTGTTTAATTTACATTCAACCACATTAAAGAGTCATGGCTAAACTGATATTAATCCGATCTTCAATTCCTGCACAAAATGCTAATAACCTATTCATTAATCTCACAATTACCAATTTTGTCTAACAAAATGCTTTTGTTAAGAAAAGTTTTATTTTGTGTTTGTCATTGTAGGACGGTACTCATTCTAGGAAGTTTTTTTTACATACCGCCGTTGCCCTTCGTCGTTCCTCTTCTCATCTATAAGGGGTCTCTTGTTCTCCAAGTACCCAGAATTGCCACATTATCTTTCTTATACGCTGTATGTTTGCTGTATTTATGAGCATGCATGCCTCTCACTCTGGTTGCTTTTAGATCAAAGACCTCATTGTTCAGTAGAATTTATTTGGTCTTTTCATTTGCTCTGTCTAAATGCCAAAATGTTTTTTTTTTTTGCTATTTTCAGACAAATAATTTTGGTTGGCGAACATTTTATGCATCCCTAATATGTTGTATTGCATTGTAAATACACTATGGGGGGGAGTCACAGGATATTATGCGATTCACGGTATATGCCTTGCGGTGGCAGTAATAACAAGATACACCGAACCTTTTGCTAATTGCTTTTGCTAATTTGCGAATCCTTTTGCTAATATTAATGTCCGATCCTGCGGTAATCGATTACGGTATCTGTCTAACTTTAGTGCAGGCTTTGTTTGAAAATAGCACAATGTTTTTTTATGCAAATACTTTTAAAAAGCTTTAAAATTTTCGATACATTGAACTCCTTATCAACTTAAGTTTTATATAAACCTGGTTAATATCATAATTTAGCAACCTTATTGCCATATCGATATTTTGTCCCACCCCTAATATACACTGTATAGTGAATACAATCTGCAATGTGAAACCATGTGCAATTATTTGATTCAGTCATCGTATGGGTTTCTGTAACATAATTTTATACTTGCTTCACAAAAAAAACAACAGATTCCTTTATCATCGCTATACTTTTCTCTAGATATCTATATCGGCATTGTTAGACATCAGTAGGTTTAGTTTTCCCAACACTGTTCAGTGAACATACAGTACATTACTGAGCATAACAAATTGAACACAATTAATTCAATGTCAGTACAAACACAACAACCAACATATGTGAAGTAAAGCATCTGTCAACAGTGAACTGCAACACACAACAACATATCCTATCCAGACTTTACCACGCTCATGTCTTACTCCAACACCACCACAAACATTCAGCATCTCAAACTTTCAATAATTAATCCCTAGTTAATGTTTATTAGTACCGCATGAATAAGTGACGTATGGCGGACTGACGACGTCATTGGTGGAAATAAATGATTAGTACTTTTGAGGTGAAAAAGTCAAAAACAGATTGGGTTAAATGAACGTGGGATGAAATGTTACCATGGCAACAAAAACTGTGAGAATGAAATCAAAGTAAAGAAGTCTCACCACATCGGCACCAAGCCACTCCTCAATGTCATCCATGACAGAGGACTGCGACACGGGGATCTATGGAGCAAAGCCACGGACAAACCAAAGAGCCCGAAAGCCACGGATGACAAAAACACCCCCCAAACAAACAAAAACACAAACAATAAAGTCAACAGAATGCTTGAGAGGAAAATAGAAATAACAGAAAACATGCAAATCGGGCCACACACGCACACACACACACACGCACGCACGCACGCACGCACGCACGCACGCACGCACGCACACACACACACACACACACACACACACACACACACACACACACACACACACACATGCTGCTTGCACAGAGCAAGAGTTTAAACACGCTGAGAGTTTGATAGTGAAAGGACGTTGAAGGAGAGATGCCGTGAAGTGTTATGGAAAGAATGAATATTGAATAAATTATATTATAAATCTATATGAATACAGCGTAAGAAGATCTGTGAGAGTCAGTCCATGATCACTGCCCTTGTACTTGACACTATTACTGGCATTACTGAGGATGGCACAAGGGCTCCTCCTACAGGTCATATCTGTAACAGGACTTGTATAAGCATCATGTAGGTGCACAAAACTGTAATACTGCTACATTCAAGCTAATTGTATTTAATTTTTGAGTTACATTTTTTTAAAGACCCACTAAAAAAGTGCATTGAAATGTGCAGCGTTGCATGAAAACAAAGTTATGGCCGTTTCAAGCGGAAAAATCGCTGCGCGGCTTCAGCTTTTCTCTTGTATTGGAAGCGTTTTGTGCAGCATTTAGTGCAAATATGTTTATCTTCAACAGCGCCTGTCATGAAGTACCATGTCCGGAGAAGGAATAGGATTTTGGGTGCACGAGCAAAGCGTGTGGACCAACTCCGCGTCACCTCTATAACCGCCCCTGTTTTGCCGCTTTCCGCACGTCTCCTATTGAAAAAGAACTAAACACTCGCGGTTGCCGCGTACCGTGTGAAACGGCCTTTAGGGTGGGGCGTATTGAGTGGCACCTCCCCTTTAAGAGTTTAAATTACCAATAAGAGTTTAAATTATCTTACAATCTGGAATCGACTGAGAAGATAAAGTGAAGAGCGCTGTCATAATAATCACCGATCCAGTGACACAATTGTCATGTGACACAATGTTTTGTTTGTCTTTTTTAGAATCTGAATTATGGCTGTGCGTTTTAATAGAAAACTGTGATAAATAGTGCGGTGTTCGACATGTTATACAATATTTTTTTTATATTTAATATAGATTAATCGCATGATTGTCATGAGTTAACTCGTGATTAATCGCAACTTAATTGCACATTTTTATCTGTTCTATATTTACCTTAATTTAACACTTTTTAAGTTTTTAATACTCTAATCAACATGGGCGTGGACAAAAATGGATGCTTTATTTAAATGTTTGTTTATTATTAGTGAAAGTCAGCAACAACAAGATTTTTAAGGTTCAAACCAAAACAAAAAAAATCATCACAGCATCCAAACCTGGTACAACTAATAGATTTGGCAAAGACAAAGTCAAAATCAATACATGTTAAACCTTTTTCTTTTCTGTTTAATTGACATTGAGAGACAGACAGTTTTAAGATCTACTGTAATGAAAGAATCTAATATAATGTTATACATCAGGGGGCGTATTACAGAAACTTTCTATCTTAGGTCTTAACTTAAGATATATATGATATGTTAAATTAAGATTTTTTGCAAATTCATATTACAGAAGCAAATCTTACGTTGATTTAGGATTCTCATCTCACCAAATCTTATCTTTAGATAGGAAATCCTAACCAGCAATCTGTGAGCTGCTGTACAGTAAACAAAATAATTGTTCTTTTAATTTCAATGTTCACGGATAGGATAACTTTTTTTTTTTAAATAACAAGGGATGACAGAGTTAAAAAAAAATTGCTCCACTAGTGACAACAAAAATGTGGTCATGTGAAAAATGGATGTGATATAGTGAAGGTAAAAAACATTCAAAGAGTAATAAAAAAAAATACATTGCTGTTTATCATCCTGCACTTTCTTAAAAAATGTAATGTCATTCTGCTTCAGGTCTACCACAATGTGATTGTTTCAGCTGGCTTTCATTAAAGTTTTAAATTAGGATACCTGCGGAGTTACCCTAAAGTTAAGACAGTTTTTTGGATGTTTTGTCAAGTTGGGATGCTTCTGTAATACCACTTTCCTATTCGCAATTAAGATAACACACTTAGGAATGTTATTCTGTAATAGTGTATGTCTTAAATGAGGTCCCAACTGAAATTACCATGGTAACCAAACAGTTAAGATAAGATTTCAAAGTTAAGATTTTCTGTAATACGCCCCCAGATATTTTTCCTCAACAGTTAACCAAACATTCACTTAAGACATAACAGATTATAATTCTTGTCAAAACAGATATTTTTAAAACTGTAATTCTGTCCATTTGTGCATATATTGGGGTTGCGTGCCTGTGTGCATGCTTCAGATGGATCAGTTAGCGCAAGGAAGATCGTTTTCGAGTCTTGACGGTCTCAATAACACTTTTAACATAAATTAGGTCCTGAACTTTATCTCTATTAATACCTTTTAACATCAAGCAAGTCCTGCACTTTATTTTCTAATTCCTACATGTTTTAAACCGAAACCAAAATCTCAGACGCACAAGTGGATGGACACACATCCTTGGTATTAGTTAAACATTTAGGATGGTACACCTTTTAGATAACGTACAAATAAAGATCATTTTTAGACATTTGATGCCTATTTACTGTCTAAGGCTGTCTCTCGATTTATCCAACAACGTGCTAGGCCTAGGGTCAAACTTAAATTGCGTGTCACGTTAATCACACGTAAAAAATTTGTGTCGTTAAAATGAATTTATATTAACGCGTTATTAACAATTCATTCTGACAGCCCTAATTTAAAAATCTATATATTTTTGATTATATAACCAAAACATGTTTTATATTTCCAGGAAAAGAAAGCATCACAATAAAATCTGAAAGTGAACAGCCATGTTTTTTAAAAATTAAACTTTTGCACAAAACTGCAATATTGCATAAAACATTTGCGAATAAAGCACCATTTCCATCCAGTAAGTCAAAAAGCGCAAAAGCGTCACTTTCTTCATAAACTGGCTGTCAAAAAGAAAAATGGAATTTGCTACAGGAGCAGAAGTCATATAATAAATTACTTGCGTATCAGAGCGCACAGACAAAACGCAATAAACACACTGCATTCAAAGATGAATAAAGGCTGCTATTTGAAGACATGCCTTTGGATAAGCAATTACAATAATTGTGTTCAAATCAATTCAATTCATTTGGTGCGCATTAATGAATTTATTTGGTAAATGTGTTTTCATCGCAGTTCATGCGCATGTTTTGTTATCGGATGTTATTCGACTCTATTACGTTATTTATCCGCATTTTTGCAATATATGCACATCTTGGCATTTCTATTTTTTATGCGATACCCCTCCCAAAAAATAGGTGGATGAAAACATGCCCACTGTTGCATAAACAAATTGTAACAATGTAAACAAAACAAAAGTAAATATCTCCGCTATCATGCACAGTTGCACATGTACGTATATCTTAACTAACATCCGCATGCCAGATACTTTATTATCCACATCAACCGTCAAATGCACATGTGCATTATTACAGTGATTGCGGTATATTGCGCGACCCTAAATTGAAGTTTTTTTGTTTTCTGAGGAAAATGTGAGTGTTGTTTGTCCATGCCAAAGCTGCTTGCATGGGTATTTTGGATGGATGGAAGGGCACTCTCTCTTAGGAATAAAGAAATAACATTGTCATGCAAGTAAATCGTTCATAAAATTCATTTCACATTAGGTTAATTGGATACAATATTTTAGTTAAGGATCTGTAAATTGATCATGCTAAAACACAACAGCCTGTTTGGACTGAATTATTAAATGAAATGGTTAGTTTTTCTATGTTAATAAAGGTGAAGCAATTGCTAAGATTAAGACTACACAGCTGTCTGGGTCATAGTTCATCATGTAAAAGAAGCTTTCAAAGAGCAAATGCCAGACTATATAGGACTATGTAAAAAGCTGTTGGTCATATGGGTCTATACGGTGGTCGCCCTAATGCTATCGGTAGACTACCCACTTGGTAATGTGATCACAAGTGAACAACAATATTGCCAATGTGTGTTCTATTTTGTGTTGGGGTGTAGAATATGAATCCAATGTGCTTTGGTGATTTTACTAACTTGAAGATGCATTGCATTACTGATTATTTGCATGACGTTATACATTTCTCAACTTTGTTGCGGCTCTGGACACGCCCACTTTGCATTACCAACAGGTATTACTGCCTACTGTCAGCAATATGCAGTCCGTCTGAACAACCCATAAAGCTTAAAGTATACTTGGGCATTTATGTGTATGCCAGCATATGCTTATAGTCGAACATACTACTCCATTTGACTGCACGAACACAGATGATTGACAATTGCATGATAATTTGCCATCTTGCAAACCCACTTTTTTGTGCAAACAATTCCAGGTGCATGCGCTAACTTTTGTACGAAGCATACAAACGGCACTTGTAATCCAACAACATGCACACTGCATGCAAACGTTTGTATACGTGTATAAACCAAAGTATACTTTAGGCTTCAGACTTGAATTTAGAGCTGTGCAGGTTGTAGCTGTATTATAGAAGCTTTCATGAGCTGGAGATAGACTGTACTTGTGTTAACTAGTCCAGAGGATAGTTAGCGTGTGAGTGATGTCATCTGCTACCCAGTGGAAATAGAGGTAATGAGGTCATTCACAGTAAAAGGGACACAGCATAGACGAGGGCCCAGAAATGACCCTGGAGCCTTAAAATTAAGATTTTTATATAAAATCAGAGACGCTGAAATATCACTAATGTAAATCTTAAAAAAAAAAAAACATTGACATGAACCACACATAAATGGCTTAAAGGTGTAGCGGAGGATTTTCTCTAATTTTAGAAAAGAACCGCCTTCTCTACTTTTTTAAAAAATGCTATTGCGCAACACTCCTGATTG